>NC_135217.1:25219425-25509425 GCF_052324685.1 Brachyhypopomus gauderio
GGAACCGGGACAAGTCTCGCATTATCAAGACTTCACAGCCAACAGGGACGCTTTTAAACGCCCCACGTGGACTTCTCGACGTGAGCCCGGACCGTTCTGTTGTCCAGACCGAGGTGGTGCCGGCGTAGAGCCTTGGTCCGAGAGCTACGCACGGCCCACTGAAACCGAGGCCCGATGTCCTTAAGGAGTCCTCTTTCTTCTATTGTTACGTTAAATCACCCCACGACCTCCCTTTGAGGCGGAGGGCATGACTGATCCATTATTTCTCAAAGGCCACTTCTTACCCCCCTCCGACCACCACCCCCACCCTCCAACTGGACCCTGCCCTGCCCCCCCCTGTCGGTCAGACCCCACTACTGACCATAAAGGCCGGGCGTGGAGCATCAACAGGGAGGCGGGGGGTTGTGAGGGGGGGGGGAGGCCTCCTCACCCTGGATCAGCCCCGCTGGGCCTTCTCCACAGGCGCCGGCCAGATTAATGAAAAGTTTGAGTGCTGCCACGCTTCATTTAACAGGTATGCACCCTTCCCGCTCGTCTACCCTGGGCAGTTTTGTTCTCCTGCTCACTCTCCCTCGCTCTCTACGCCTCGAGGAGAGGAGGGGAGAGGAGAGAGGGAAGAGGGGAGAAACGGAGAGGGAGAGAGGGGCGCTCGAGCTGACCCTGCGTTCCACAGGCACAGGAGAGCGTAGAAAATGAGCAGGTCAGAAGAGATGAGGTTCTGTTGGAGACACAGACCCCAGCGAGGCAGCAGCTGGAGCACAGAGCTGTGTGTGTGTGTGTGTGTGTGTGTGTGTGTGGGGAGGACTCTCACCTGCAGGAGAGTTCTCTGACTGAGCGATAAGTGTGGCCATGGCAGAGTTTGGGTTCAGCCGGTTTCCGAACATGTGAGGCGGGGCCATGTTGAAGGACCCTGGTAGCGAGTTGGTCTGCACCTGGGAAAGAAAAACATTTAGCTTTATTCAAATTGCAGGTCATAAAAGAAGAAAAAAAAAGTATATACATTAATAAATAAAATCTGCCTGTGTGTGTATGGGGGTAGGTGTGAAGGCATTAAAGACTCAGGCTCAGATGGTTGACGGTTCAGATCACTGCAGCCAGAACTCTGCCCATGTGCTTCAAACACTGATAATTTAATCCTATTAAAGCGCTTCCTAACCAGGGCAGAGGGGCGCAGGCCAGCCAAACGGGTCATGCTCCTTTATAAGCCCACAGAGGACCAAACAACCTGGAACTACCCAGTGTTCCATTCAGAACACGGCCCGACGAGACGCTGCCGTAGTACGACACGGCCCGACGAGACGCTGCTGTACTACGACACGGCCCGACGAGACCCTGCTGTACTACGACACGGCCCGACGAGACCCTGCTGTACTACGACACGGCCCGACGAGACCCTGCTGTACTACGACACGGCCCGACCAGACCCTGCTGTACTACGACACGGCCCGACCAGACCCTGCTGTACTACGACACGGCCCGACCAGACCCTGCTGTACTACGACACGGCCCGACCAGACCCTGCTGTACTACGACACGACCCGACCCTGCTGTACTACGAAACGGCCCGGCGAAACCCTGCTGTACTACGACACGGCCCGACGAGACCCTGCTGTACTACGACACGGCCCGACGAGACCCTGCTGTACTACGACACGGCCCGACGAGACCCTGCTGTACTACGACACGGCCCGACCAGACCCTGCTGTACTACGACACGGCCCGACGAGACCCTGCTGTACTACGACACGGCCCGACGAGACGCTGCTGTACTACGACATGGCCCGACGAGACCCTGCTGTACTACGACACGGCCCGACGAGACGCTGCTGTACTACGACACGGCCCGACGAGACCCTGCTGTACTACGACACGGCCCGACCAGACCCTGCTGTACTACGACACGGCCCGACCAGACCCTGCTGTACTACGACACGGCCCGACCAGACCCTGCTGTACTACGACACGACCCGACCCTGCTGTACTACGAAACGGCCCGGCGAAACCCTGCTGTACTACGACACGGCCCGACGAGACCCTGCTGTACTACGACACGGCCCGACGAGACCCTGCTGTACTACGACACGGCCCGACGAGACCCTGCTGTACTACGACACGGCCCGACCAGACCCTGCTGTACTACGACACGGCCCGACCAGACCCTGCTGTACTACGACACGACCCGACCCTGCTGTACTACGAAACGGCCCGGCGAAACCCTGCTGTACTACGACACGGCCCGACGAGACCCTGCTGTACTACGACACGGCCCGACGAGACCCTGCTGTACTACGACACGGCCCGACGAGACCCTGCTGTACTACGACACGGCCCGACCAGACCCTGCTGTACTACGACACGGCCCGACCAGACCCTGCTGTACTACGACACGGCCCGACCAGACCCTGCTGTACTACGACACGGCCCGACCAGACCCTGCTGTACTACGACACGGCCCGACGAGACGCTGCTGTACTACGACACGGCCCGACGAGACGCTGCTGTACTACGACACGGCCCGACGAGACTCTTATGTACTACGACACGGCCCGACGAGACTCTTATGTACTACGACACGGCCCGACCAGACCCTGCTGTACTACGACACGGCCCGACGAGACGCTGCTGTACTACGACACAGCCCGGCGAGACTGTCGTAATAACAAACATCCTCCAGCAACCCCCCATTAAACCGCAGCTAGGGAACAGAACCCCAGAAGCCCGACATACTGCATATTCATGCATATGTGCAGACACTCCAGCCCAACGTGATCGGAATGTGCAGTAAATCCGACAAAACTGGAAAGGAAATAAAAAAGCTTTAGAAGTCGAGGAGAAACCCGGTAGAACGTCAGGAACTCGGGCTGTGCTGGGGTCCTTCCTCCTCTCATCCCCTTGGTGACCGCAACACCACCACGACACACACACACACACACACACACACACACACACACACACACACACACACACACACACACACACACTCCTCTCCAAACCTACGTCCTCAAACACACACTCCTATCCTCCATCTGGGCCTTGGGCCAAAAGGTGTGAGAAAACAGCCAGTGAGATTATGAATGAATTTTTAGTTCTGCCATTTTTAAAAGCCTTTATTTGATGACCAGTTCTGTACAAAGCAAAGATGAATAACAAGCAATTCAAGCAACAATTAAACTGCCTGTGTTCTGTATAAGACAAACACTCCAAACTAAATACTGTTGGCACTGCAGTATTCTCCAAGACGAGACAAGACAAAGCCAGGCGACCCGACTGGGAGCGGGACTAGAACCGGGACCGGGCTGAACTTATGGGGGCTTGGAGCACATGCACATGTAGATTCAAGCTTGTGAATTCCTTCCCCTTTGACCTTTCATTTAAACTGCGCCCTAGCTGACCTATGACCCTCTACCTGGTTCCACGGTGCCTAAGGGAAGATATTCAAAATATTTGTGAAAGTCCATGTTTAAACTGACGCATGAACTGATTTTTCCCTCTCCTGTGTGTGTTTGTGTGCATATATCTATGTGCACACACCCACTCACACACACCCCTCCACTCCAATGTCAGGAACCTCTTCAGGTTCAGTGTCTCTAGGGAGAAGGCGATGACATGACGGAAGAAACATGGTGTAGTGTGTGTACACACATGCAAATACCTCATTATACGTAGTCTTAAACTCATTTAAGCTTTAAATGATTTCTGATAATCACAGCTCAATAATCCATCAACATCCTTCCTGTGTTAAATGACAGAGAGAGAGAGAGAGAGAGAGAGAGAGAGAGAGAGAATCCTCTCAAAAGATGTGTGGTTTCCTGCACATGCTAGCATGTCCCCTGAACCAACCAAGTAGCTCTTCTAAACCACAAAAGGGAAGGGGAAGGAAGTGGGGGTGGAGTCGAGTGTGGGGGTGGAGCCGAGTGTGGGGGTGGAGCCGAGTGTGGGGGTGGAGCCGAGTGTGGGGGTGGAGCCGAGTGTGGGGGTGGAGCCGAGTGTGGGGGTGGAGTCGAGTGTGGGGGTGGAGCCGAGTGTGGGGGTGGAGCCGAGTGTGGGGGTGGAGCCGAGTGTGGGGGTGGAGCCGAGTGTGGGGGTGGGACAGAGGCTCTGTCTGCTGCACCTCTCCTGTCGGGCGTGCCGGGCTTAGCGCAGAGTTGGACGTGCCCCGGGAGAAGGTGAAAGGTCACAACTACATTCAGAGTTCTTACAGGTCACCTTAACCGGCTCCGAACGTTACAAGTGTCCACAAACGCTGGCGTGTGGACAAGGTCTTCTACACGGCACTGTGGAACATCATCAATGTGCAAGATATTCTCCTGCATAACGCGTAACGTCAAAGCGACGGGGAGGTTTTCACGAGGACGGGGGTGTGAGAAACGCAAAGAAAGAAACGAGCCGAGGGGAGAAACCAAACACAAAAACACTCCTATGAAGCACAACCCACATGGGATTAAAACCCACAAATAAACACCTGAATAAACACACCATCAATAAACACCTGAATAAATTTGCATTTGCACAGGTACCAAACTACATAGGGGGTCCTGGGGTGACCGGGGGAGGGGGGCAGGGGCGTGGGGGTTAACGGGGCGTGGGGGGGGGCGGACCCTCTAAGCAGCAGGGACAGCGCTGCCCCCCCCCCAGTGCAGATTCTCACAAAGCCCTCGTTGCCTGGAGACAGCGCTCTGTAACAGTGTGGCAGACCAGGACAAAGATCCAGGGGATGTGAACGCAGGCAAAAAGAGGAGGAGGAGGAGGAGGAGGAGGAGAGGAGGAGAGGAGGAGGAGGAGAGGAGGAGGAAAAGGAGGAGAAGAGGTGAGCAGGAACCCCGACCTGCAGCACTGCTCTGTGCCAGACAGGGCCTTTACTGGGGTTTCAACTGGCCACGCCCCCTCCATATCGCTTGGCTAAAACAGTCACATTAACCCCGCCCCCCTCCGTTTCGCTTGTCCTAATAGCCCAACACAGCCACATTAACTCCGCCCCCACTTTCACCTAACTCCACCACTCTCACCCACTGAGGGTGCTTCTATAAACAGCCTGGTCGTAAACCGGCACTGCTCACAACACGGTGCCACAGAGGAAGGGGGCGGAGCAACGCTAGCTAATCTCGGCACTGTGGGAACCTCAGCTCAAGATCCTGCGCTGGCATCACGCGTGCAGCCATCACGCGTGCAGCCATCACGCGTGCAGCCATCACACGCCACACAGAAACAACACCGCCAAGACATCAGAGGGCAGGACGCACTTAAATGAAGGAAGAAAAAACTAAGAGAGGAAAAAAGAAACCCACTGAAATTAATTAACAGCTCAATTGAACAAGACGCCATTCACGCCAGAGATTTGTAGAAGATAATTAGTGCTTCTGCCATGAGGAGGTTCTTACTATTATTATCTCTGTGAAACCAGTACAAATTCTTGCACTGTGCAATGACACAACGATAAGTGTCATTTTGTGTAATTAGACACTATTGGATAATAGAATGGTGTAGATTAGCAGGCTTGTGCACGTCCAGCACTGCAGTACAAGCCGAGCTGAAGACCCAAACCCGCTCCAGGATAAACCTGCTCTGTCACTCAGGGCTTTATCGTTGCATAAAGATTCCAGGTAGTAATTTGCAGACCTGAAATTAAAACCTCCTGAGAAAGTAACATGGAATAAATGTTTCCGTACATTTTAGTGGGTTTTTCATGACAACCACAACAATCTACAAAATGACTCTACAAATCTACGAAATAAACTTTAGACGATGTAACAAAAAGCTACCGCCATTACCAAAAATGGCATAAGTAGCAAATATTTAGAGACAAAAGACTGAGAGGGCAAAAGGTCAACTAGAAAGACTAGGTGACAGATGAATATTGCAGGGTGATGGGATTGATCAGCGATGGGACTCCCCTGCTCTACGCACACAGAACCCGTAACGGCACACTGACTTCTCCGGCGTTATTCTCCGGCGTAATCGCGACGACGCCAGACACATTACGGACCTGACGTGAAGCACCACCATTCATCAAGACTCGTCATGGTGACGCTCGACGTGGCAACGAACCCTTGATTGCTGGAGCAAGTAGACTTCAGGTCACGATTACACTGAACCACGGGGACCCGTTAGTGCTCATTCCAACAGATAATTGCTTCTAAATGGACTGAATCTCAGGCGCCTCGCAATGACCCTTGACCCTTTATCCAGTGTTTTATTAGATGCTTCCATTAAGCCAAAAAAAGTCGTCAGGAAGTTTCAGATCCATCTGCTTCATGTTCACTGATTACTGTGCATGGGTGAATTTGGGTAATACGTGTGTGTGGTGTGTGTGTGTGTAGTGAAGTACTCACGTGTGAAGATGAGCTGTTGAACTGGGTAGGAGGAGCCAGAGAGGTGAGGGCGGGCATGGAGGTGACTGCAGACTGCTGATTGGCCAGCTCAGAGCTGGCCACCGCCAGACTGCCCCCAAGGACCGCACTGGGCAGAGGACCGGTTACTTCACTGCTGCTGGGGCATGTGGCTACACACACACACACACATTTCAGACACGTTTCAGACACGTGTATGCATTTCTTTTGAAACTTCATTATTAAGTATAAAATGTTTGGATGAATCAGACATGCTGGATGTAGTCTGTGTGTGAACGTAGCGCAGGCGGTGACGGTGAACGTAGCGCAGGCGGTGACGGTGAACGTAGCGCAGGCGGTGACGGTGAACGTAGCGCAGACGGTGACGGTGAACGTAGCGCAGACGGTAATGGTGAATGTAGCGCAGACGGTAATGGTGAATGTAACATTCTTGCTATGGTCTGAGGGACCAACAGTTGTTTTTCACTGTCAGTCTTTACTTCATCACAGACCGCACAAACAGACTTGGCCAGATGAAGACCTACATTTGAGGTAGGTGTACTTGGGTAAGATATGCAGAAAAATAAAAAATTGCAGTGAACTACAAAGTTTCCAGAAAAACAGGACTGCATCAGCTGGACAAGCATAGCGCCAACACACACACACACACACACACACACACACACACACACACACACACACACACACACACACACACACACACACACACACACACACACACACACACGTGTGCAGGACAATCAAAATGCTTCTCTTTGCATATCCCAGCTTGTGTGTGTGCTGGGATCAGAGCACAGGGTCAGCCATTGTACTCTCCCTCTCCCACTCCTTCTCTTTCTTCCTCTCCCTCTCTCTCCCACTGCTCACTCCCTCCATCCCTCTCTCCCCCTACTCGTCTCTCTCTCTAAGCCCCTCCCCATTACCCGTCCTCCTCACCCCTGTGCTGGTGGACCCGCGGCCCAAGGAGCACACATACCATCACACTGAGGTGTGTATGCTGCTCTGGACATTCAGCACCTGCCAACACACACACACACACACACACACACGGCCTGCCACTGACCCAGAAAACAGCGCTCCGATTCTGATGAGTCACTGCTGGTTTTTTCCACAGGAGGTTCAGTGGGGGTCTATTTACATTCATGCGACAGCCTGTCACAAACACACACTGCTTGTTGTTGGTGTTGTACTCATCCGTCCCTCTCCACCCTCGCCACCCCCACCCCAAAGCTCAAACGGGCCTCGCTGTTGGCCCCGGCTGACCCCTGAAAGACAGGCAGAGGCCCCTACACTCCACAAAAGAACTAAAAGCCCACAGCTGTGAACACCGACTTCACCAACAAGGCGGCATTGTGGGCGTAAGAGAGCCCCCCCGACTACAAACATCCCACAGAACACCACGCACCACTCACTGAAGAACCGCACCACGCAGTAGAACCATAGAACCGCACCACGCAGTAGAACCATAGAACCGCACTGCCGCATTTATCACATTAAGCATAATACAGTTACGTAAGGGCAAAGCCACAGCTGCTAGAATATGAAATCAAATTCCGTTTACCCTGTTCACATCGGACATCAATCAACAGCCAATCGGCGTGGTACTACTTTAATAAAACCTCCCTTAATACAACTGATAATACCAGCAATCCACTCAATGCATTAACAATTTAATTAATCTTTAAATAATCAAGTTAATCTGGAAATCTGGTTAATAACCAACAATTCCACAAAAGGTCAAAGGAAAGTGTGTTCGATTCGGGTTTACAAGAGGCACGGATGCGAACAAAGCAAGGACAGTGTGCCTGCTATCTGCTGGAGATCGAAGGAGCCAATCAATCAGGTCCGGAGATCTCCCACAAACCCCTTATCAAATCAGGAGGGCAGAGGGAGGCACTCTGATTGGATTAACTGGCATTTCAAGTCCGCCTTCCCTCCCCCGACCGCAGTGAAGCCATGAAGGTTCAGATGGAGGTTAACCACCAGGCTCACAGTCCGATAAGGGCCTTCACTGCTTATCCGCACAGCACTGCAAGCCCGATCTACCAAGTCACACACACACACGCACACACACACGCACGCAAGCGTTTATGTCTCATAAGTGCCGTTTAGAATGAGGTCGTTGTGAAGGAGAACAGAGTGCTTTGTGCGGAAGCGTCGTCTGTGGGTGTGTGTTGTGTGCCGGGCTGGTTCTGGTTCTCCGTGTGCCAGCAGCACATCCGGTATCGGCCCGAGAGCCATCCTGCTGGGCCGTCATTAGGAGTCATTCAGCGTAATGGCTGGGTGAGCAGAGCTGTAATTACCCCAGGAACTGAGGGCACTTTCCTGCCTGAACGTGTTTACACGCAGCTACACTGCCCCCCCCTCCCCCCCAGGAGCTGAACTGCACCGGGGCAGGTTAGGGGGGGTAGAAGGAACATTACTACCACCTCAGCCTGGAGTTTGCCCCTCATGTCAGCCAGTCCCTGTTTTACCAGCAAATTAAGGAATGAACACAAAGCCTCGTGGCTTAGATGATGGTTTGCTTTTAATAACGGCCCCTGCTGCTCTGCCTGATAAAAAAGCCGTCCATTAACACACACACACACACACACACGTACACACACACACACGTACACACACACACACACACACACACACACACACACACACACACACACACACACACACACACGGGGTGGAGTCCTACAGTCGTGCCCCCCTACACCAGCCTGGGCTAAATATTTACACGACCCTGACGGGCAGCAACAGGTGAGGGGAGGGGGGAGGGGGGAGGGGGGAGGCAAGAGCGTAGCCCCAAGAAGAGGAAGAGGAGGAGGATGAAGAGGAGGAGGATGAAGAGGAGGAGGATGAAGAGGAGGCGGCGTGCAGGCTGAGGGGGGGGGGGGGGGGGGGCAGGGTCCTCTCGGCGATGGGCCTTTCACCTTCACATCTGAAGGGACCTCGGAAACATTAGCCTGGTTGCCAAGCAACAGCAAAGGAAAGAGAGGACTCTTAAGTGTCGGAGTGAGTGAGTGTGTGCCGGTGTGTGTGTGTGTGTGTGTGTGTGTGTGTGTGTGTGTGTGTGTGTGTGTGTGTGTGCGCCGGTGTGTGTGTGTGTGTGTGCGCCGGTGTGTGTGTGTGTGTGTGCACGTGCGCTGGGAATGGGTAGGAGATGGGGTGGTGAATGTGTCTGAGGTGGTACTCGTAACTTCTATGTAAGTTGAGTGTGTGTGTGTGTGTGTGTGTGTGTGTGCAGCTATACACGTTGTGCTCATGATCATCAGTAAGGCAGGCAAACGGACAGTAATCACCCTGCATCTTAAGCCAACATCCCTACAGTTACCCCTGCGCCCCAGCTGAGCCAGTAGGGGGCACTGCGCTTCTAGACCCCCATCTTAAACAGCCATGTGAACTTGGCCCACCGGTTCAGGTTCTGAAGCCCAGAGACGGGGGGGGGGGGGGGGGGAGCACTTAAACTAATTGCCTGTGTGGGCTCGCTGGGCCCCTGCCTGCACTCCGGGGGTTAATGCACATCTCTATGGAGACTGAACACGGCTCCACCAGCACTCAGGTGGAGGTAAGCGCTCACAGTATGGAGAAGTGAGTCCTCTTCCTCCCTAACGAGCTCCAGCACAGATAAACAGGCTTATGGACACGCCCTTCACACCAACACACCAAGCACATCCCGCAGAAACAGACCCGCCGTCTATACAGAACTCTATAAACAACAAGCCATTTCTTATTCCAGTCATGTGTGGAAATATTAAGACAAATTAGCTGACATATGATATTTGAGGTTTCGAGCCTAATTTATACAACCAATTTGACAGGAATATGTTTTTACTGTGTTTTTTTTTTTAAGTTTGTTTCTGGTTTGTAAGTATTTCATAATCTTAAGTCACTACTGTGGGATATTTCTAAGAAAAACAGACTTTTAGCCTGGCCAAGCGTTTGCATGGATCTGACTTTACTACCAGCAAAATGTATATATTAGTGTGGAAACGTGTGAGTGTGTAAAGCTGCAAGAGGACGAGTGTGTGACAGTATTCCCAACAAATACTGCGGTGTGGGGAATGTGTGTGTGTGTGTGTGTGTGTGTGAGTGAGGTGGAGATGGTGTGAGATGAATGCTGATAACATCTGTTTGTTTATCTGCAATATCTAACAGTTTATCATAGACATATTTTTATGTTCAAGACACACGATTACAAGAATGAGACATGACGATCCTGCATCATTCTCTCCCCTACCTGCTCCAGCGGGTGGAGAGCTAACAGTGAGAGACTGCAAGCTCCCGTTTCTGATCAGAGATGGAGATTTCTGAACAGCCACGCCCCCGACACTGGCCACTCCCCCAACTCCTGCCACGCCCCCACTGCTGCCACTGCTGCTGACAGCGCTGGGCCGGGCCATGATGGAGGAAGAGGAGGGTGAGGGCGAGGTGGATGAAGGCAGGGTGGTGGTATGCTCCACCCCCTCTGGCGTCTTGCTCTCCTGGGTGGTGAAGCACGGCCCATAGCGGTTCCGCCAGTTCCCACGCTTCTTCTTCTTGATGCCGTCTTCTCCCGCGGAGGAAGACGAGGAAGATGAAGACGGCTGGGGCCGTTTGTAGTTGGCCGTGGCCATGCTGCCCAGCTCTCCGGTTGGGTGAGAACTCTCATAATGTTTGCCAGAGCCAGAACCAGAGGCAGAACCTTGCGCGAGCGATCCAAAGGTGTTTAAAGCCACCATGCCCTCCGAGGCCCCGCCCTCGGGCCCTCCCTTTAGGACGCAACGGCTGAAAGAGGGCGGAGTGTAGGAGTCCCCGCCCCTCAAGCTAGAGTCAGAGAAGCTGAGGAAGTCCGATGTGGGCTGGACCACCGAGCTGCTAGAGGTGGTCTTACTGCATCCACTGGCCAGCAAAAGACCTGTGAGAGAGAGAGAGAGAGAGAGAGAGAGAGAGAGAGAGAGAGAGAGAGAGAGAGAGAGAGAGAGAGAGAGAGAGAATAAATTGTTTTTCACACCAAACATCCCAGCACTAGGCTGGTGCTGCTGTATGTTGAGCTGGTCTCAGTTGACGGTGACCAGCCTCTGAACAAACCGTCTGCCGGGTGGTTTCTTCCACAATCAGTGCCACTGGAGGTTGGGCACCGAGCCGGTTCCGGACGGCCTCACACGGGCCACCCTGCCTCCAGTGGTCCGTCCAGCAGCCGGACGCTGGAGTGATCCCTCCCTTGTCTGAGACTTCACTATATGTTCCTATATTTCCACCCCAGCAGAACCAGAACCTTTCCTGCTGTGACATCTCGCTGTTTCTTCCCTACAGATCTAACCTACAACCGCAAAGCACAGAGACGTGGTGTTTCAACCACGGCCACAATATTCACACATGTAGCTACCAAAGCAATGAAAGGAATAAAAATTAATACAATGAACAAAAAGATCTCATTCACATATCAAGTGAGAAAGTATTTTGGAATACTATGGGTCTAGTGTTAAAGTTAGCCTTGGTGTTGATGACTAGCTGTTTGGAGTCCTTTGGTATGTAAAATCAACATACTGCACATAGCTGCCTTAAAAGAGGTGTTTAATACTCGTTAGCCTAATAATAAAATAAGCCATGTGTAAATTAACTGTGATGATTCAAAGTTGAGAGAAAATTTGGTGCATTTTTATCAACAGGAATTTACTGAAAAGCATGTCATGTGACCTTTCAGCATTCAAAAAGCTCATTTAACCAATGTGAAGGTAAATAAACTGAATCTAGTGAAATATAAACACTATATAAACACGGAAGAGCAGAGGGGCAGAGCCCATACTGCACAACTAGTCTCTGGTATTGTTTCAGGATTAGATGCCAACACGTGTATCTGGCACACATCATAATCTTAGACCCATACAAGTTCACACTTCTATGATCTCAATCGATCTCCACATAAATCTCAATCTGAGGACAAGCCCAGAGCCCAAAGACGAGTCAGGACAAGCCAGAAATAGATTTAGTGAATATATGTATACAGGAACCCAAAATCACTATTTATGGTACTTGTAGATTTATGGTACTTTTCTTACCAAGTGATTTGGGGCTTTATCCCCCAAAATAATTGTACAGCGTATATTAAAACAGCCCTCCAAATGAGTGTGTTTCCAGGGTGTGTGTGGTGCTACGGTGCTGCAGTAGAACATCTCCCTGAGTGTCTCCTACACCTCACACACACACACACACACACACACACACACACACACACACACACACACACACACACACACACACACACACACACACACACACACACACACACACACACACACACACACACGTCTCCACAGCACATTCACCTCAACACATCCATGATTAGTCTGAAACGTCCAGACATTTCCATGTGTGCTCATCACATACAGATAGCAGAGAGGATGAGAACATGCTCCAGTATGTCCACACACACACACGCGCAAGCAGACACACGCGTACGCGCACACACACACAGCCCAGCCAACTCTCGGAACCCTCTTGCTCCAGATTACAGCAGCGGCGGCAGTCAGCCAGACGACAGTCTTATCACACACACACACACACACACACTTACGCTCAGTATTCTGGATTTCATCCAGCCGTGTCACAACACACTTACTCTACTGTCAGACACGGGCCATCAGCAGGCAGCCATGACGCACTGTTTCAACTTTTCAATTTGGCACGAATAAAAACCACCGACCCAGCCGACCACTGTCATACAACTCAGCCACACCTCAAGCGCCCCCCCCGACGGAACCGGGTCTCGGGTCTGGCACCGTTTTGGGTCCGAGCTCTCACCCTGCTGGAAGGGACTGGTGGAAGACGGGGCGGTGGATGACGTAGCCATGGTGACGACGGGTCCATGAGGCTTGGCCGGATTTGCCTTGCGGCCCCGGGAGGCGGAGCCCGAGGCGGAGGCGGAGCCGTGGCCGGCAGACTTCTTGCTCCTCCCCTCCGAGCCCTTGCCGTCGGAGGACCCCGCCTCCTTGGAGGTGCTGGTGGAGGAGTGGGACGGCACCTCCTGGAAGTTGGCGTTGGTGAAGCGCCCGCCGCCGTCGTCCGCACGCTTCTGGGACGAGGAGACGGAGGAGACGGAGGAGACGCTTCCGGCACCGCCACCGCTGTTGTAGCTCTGTGGTGGGCGGAGGACAGACACAAGGAGGCTTCACCCACACGCAAACCCAGCAGAGATGGCGCTGACCAGACCCACCAGGGCTCCCAGAGTCAAAGAGTTTAAATAATCGTGTACCAACTGGCCCAAAATGTGTTTATCTCGTTTTATTATGCATGATGTTGCACATTTTGAACAATTAGTAAAAACTTCATGTACTTTTAATTAAATGTGCAATTAAAAAAAGAGTGAAACAAGCCAGACTGACCTTCTCTGAGGTGACCATTAGGGAGGGCACGAGGGCGGGAGAGAGCTCTAAACACTTCTTGTGTTTTGGTTTGTGGCGGTCTCTCTCTTTATGCTTCTGATAAAAAACAACACAAGAGAAGACAACCATTAATGAAGAGGAGAAAGACAAAAACAACCATTTTGCTTACATTTGTAACGGGGCGGGAAATGAAGGAAACCCAGGGCAGATCTGAGGGGAACGGAACCGTAGAGCAGACTCGGAAAACGACAAGACGCTTCAAGGGGACAGACAGAAGCGTGTCGGACTGAACTGGTCGATTGTGTACACGGTGTGGCCGGGCCGGGCCGAGGAACTGGCGGTTCACCCGTGCTTCACGACTAGAGGGGAGAGGGTCCCGTTAATGACGGCTCAAACGTATTCTTCTGCTCCTCTGGACGCGGCAGGTCTCACCCGCGGGCGAGAGACAAACACGGGCCACCGCGGCTTCATTTACACCCCGGGCTGGTGCTGCGCGTCGTACAGCTCCATTCTCACCCGGGAGGAGAGGGAGCGTGAACAAATTTACACCTCCCGTTCCGACCCGACACCTCCATCCTCCTCGCTTTCTGATCCTAAATGAAGAACTGTAAAAATATGCGCTGATCCAGAAAGACTCCGAGAGAGTGTCTGCGCGTTCCCCAGCGGAAGGGGCGGCGTGCGGCCGGAAGCCCCGCCCCTCTCCCCGCCCCCTCTCCCCTCCCCATTCTCTTGCTCAGAGCTGCCAATTATTTGTGCAGAACTAATAACGTGATAACAGTTTACGCTGCACAAGTGGGGGTAACAATTTCAGACGCCCCCACACTCGTCTTATTGGATGAAAATTTAAACGGCTTTCCATTTTCTTCACGCCAATTAGTCTTTTCCACCTTATAGAATTCAAAAATGTCAGACACAATTTTCTTCTTCTTTAACTGTACATAAAAAAAAAAAGCAGACCCTGGAATTTCATTTTAAAAACACACTCATTACCATAATATTTTTGAAGGGATAATTTTCCCCTCGTGCTATTTTTTCATGAAATTTTGTATCTAATGCGAGAGAGAGCAACAAAAAAAAAAAAAAGCAAGACCACCAGTTTGAACATCGAATTCACCTAACGATGTTTCCTCCGCGTTTCTTGCCCAATTATCTTGGTTGCCAGTTGCCTCCTGCTGTTTGTATCTCCTGCCCCAGTGGACTGGCTCGGCCCACGTGGGAGAAGACACCAGGCACATTCTCTTAGGCAGATGAAACCCGAGACTGTGACCCTACTACCCCCATCAGCCTCGGTCATGGGAGTCACGACACAGGCGGGCAGGCAGCTCTAGTCCAGCAGGGCGGCGCTACACTCTTAGCATGCTGTGCCTCTCAATTAAACGCGTGTGGGCCTTCACTGTGCTGCACACGCTCACCCAATTTTACTAAAGTCCAGTCAACGTCTTCAGCCATGTCTGAGCTGACTGGGAGCCTTGAATGATTTACGGAGGGGATAGAAAGACTCGAGAGTTAGCGTGACGTCTTCCTGTGTCGTATTTGATGAGAAAGGTGTGAGGAAAACGCCTATTCAGCTTTAAAAATCTTCTTCCGAAGGCACTTGGCTGACATATATGAGGAGAGCTTCATCAACCTTGTACATAAATATTTAATAAACTCATACACAGCAGGACCTGGGATTGTCCTGTAGAGCAAAAATAGACCCCTAGGACTCAGGTAGGCACACAGATACTCAAGTACAAGAATAATTACCATCATTAATCAACACCTACAGCACACTTCTCACATTCAAAGAATTAAAGTTTCAATCAGACACATACTATAGCCACAGACGTGAAATTCAAATTCTACTCAAACAAAATAGTGAAACAAAATAAAGAAAGTCACTGAAAATGTCAATGAAGCACAGAAAAAAAAAATGCAAAAATGATCAGAATTGTAAATATGTGGATATGGGGGAAGGGCCATGTTGCCAAATATCACTCAAAACCCCCTCTGAACCAGCAGCAAATTGAGAAGCTTTTAGTCTCTATTGTTGTTTGGCCCCAGGGTTTGGAATTAGCTAGGTATACATCTGAGCCCCCCGACCTTTGACCTGGGAATGCGAGTGTGTGTGTGTGTGTGTGTGTGTGTGTGTGTGTGTGTGGAGGGGGGGGGCGGCTTTGCTAATGCAAATCGGCTGCGTTAACAATGGGGTGAGCTGAGTGCTCCAGCACGAGGAGCCAGGGCAGCACGGCCACGCCCATCACGGCCACGCCCATCACGGCCACGCCAACTCAAGAGAAAACGCACAAATACTACATGTGGCTTTAAGATTTCACCCTAAATGCTGCCCTAATACGTCTTTGACCCAGGTGTGATCATTCTGTGTCTCCTGTATTCTTCGAGCACACTTTCAAACTGCATTTCAACACTCTATTCGCAACACCAGTTGATCTCTCTAAACCGTTACATTTCACTGTTCCCCACTTAAAGTCATTATCTTTTAAATAAACCAGCCTTTCAAAGTCCTAAGTGTATTATAACAAGGCACAACAGTCACAGGAGGTTCAGCTTGGGTCTGACCCGGAATGGTTATGCGTAATTATGCCCTTGAAGCGACCCCCAAACTGCTTCATGTGGCACCACGTCTCATTCCAGAGGGCAGGCGAGGGCAGGATGTCAGGGTGCAAGCGTAGGGCGCTGCCTGGGACCCGCCCACCGCCCTCATCTCTGTCCAGACAGGACCGGCGAGTCTGGAACCAGACGGACGAGCGGCAGAACACAAGTGTGTGTCTGGGAGGGGGCAGAACACAAGTGTGTGTCCGGGAGGGGGCAGAACACAAGTGTGTGTCCGGGAGGGGGCAGAACACAAGTGTGTGTCTGGGAGGGGGCAGAACACAAGTGTGTGTCCGGGAGGGAGCAGAACACAAGCGTGTGTCCGGGAAGGGGCAGAGCACAAGCGTGTGTCTGGGAGGGGGCAGAACACAAGCGTGTGTCTGGGAGGGGGCAGAACACAAGCGTGTGTCTGGGAGGGGGCAGAACACAAGCGTGTGTCTGGGAGGGGGCAGAACACAAGCGTGTGTCCGGGAGGGGGCAGAACACAAGCGTGTGTCCGGGAGGGGGCAGAACACAAGTGTGTGTCTGGGAGGGGGCAGAACACAAGTGTGTGTCTGGGAGGGGGCAGAACACAAGTGTGTGTCTGGGAGGGGGCAGAACACAAGTGTGTGTCTGGGAGGGAGCAGAACACAAGTGTGTGTCTGGGAAGGAGCAGAACACAAGTGTGTGTCTGGGAGGGGGCAGAACACAAGTGTGTGTCCGGGAGGGGGCAGAACACAAGTGTGTGTCCGGGAAGGAGCAGAACACAAGTGTGTGTCCGGGAAGGAGCAGAACACAAGTGTGTGTCCGGGAAGGAGCAGAACACAAGTGTGTGTCCGGGAAGGAGCAGAACACAAGTGTGTGTCCGGGAAGGAGCAGAACACAAGTGTGTGTCCGGGAGGGAGCAGAACACAAGTGTGTGTCTGGGAGGGGGCAGAACACAAGTGTGTGTCCGGGAAGGAGCAGAACACAAGTGTGTGTCCGGGAAGGAGCAGAACACAAGTGTGTGTCCGGGAAGGAGCAGAACACAAGTGTGTGTCCGGGAAGGAGCAGAACACAAGTGTGTGTCCGGGAAGGAGCAGAACACAAGTGTGTGTCCGGGAAGGAGCAGAACACAAGTGTGTGTCTGGGAGGGGGCAGAACACAAGTGTGTGTCTGGGAGGGGGCAGAACACAAGTGTGTGTCTGGGAGGGAGCAGAACACAAGTGTGTGTCTGGGAAGGAGCAGAACACAAGTGTGTGTCTGGGAGGGGGCAGAACACAAGTGTGTGTCTGGGAGGGGGCAGAACACAAGTGTGTGTCCGGGAAGGGGCAGAGCACAAGTGTGTGTCTGGGAAGGAGCAGAACACAAGTGTGTGTCTGGGAGGGGGCAGAACACAAGTGTGTGTCTGGGAGGGGGCAGAACACAAGTGTGTGTCTGGGAGGGAGCAGAACACAAGTGTGTGTCTGGGAGGGGGCAGAACACAAGTGTGTGTCCGGGAGGGAGCAGAACACAAGTGTGTGTCTGGGAGGGGGCAGAACACAAGTGTGTGTCTGGGAGGGAGCAGAACACAAGTGTGTGTCTGGGAAGGAGCAGAACACAAGTGTGTGTCTGGGAAGGAGCAGAACACACCGCTATTAGCCATGACTTCTCCACCATGCCTTCACAGCCAGCAATGTTACGACTATTGCTGTTGTAAGATGAACTGGTCACCACTCACTGCTGTGGAAATATGGAGGATGGATACAGAGGGGAGTGGCTCACTGGGGAAGGAGGGGCTTAAAAAAACAACAACATGGAGGGGGGACTGCTTCATTTAAAATATAAACAAAGTGGATAATCTTCCTCAGGAAAAGCAAGGACACAAACTATAGCTACAGTAAACAAGCAAATAAATAGTGCCGGCCTATGAGGACAGACCTGTGTTGGGTAGAGTGCCGGCCTATGAGGACAGGCCTGTGTTGGGTAGAGTGCCGGCCTATGAGGACAGGCCTGTGTTGGGTAGAGTGCCGGCCTATGAGGACAGGCCTGTGTTGGGTAGAGTGTCGGACTATGAGGACAGGCCTGTGTTGGGTAGAGTGCCGGACTATGAGGACAGGCCTGTGTTGGGTAGAGTGCCGGACTATGAGGACAGGCCTGTGTTGGGTAGAGTGCCGGACTAGGAGGACAGGCCTGTGTTGGGTAGAGTGCCGGACTAGGAGGATAGGCCTGTGTTGGGTAGAGTGCCGGACTATGAGGACAGGCCTGTGTTGGGTAGAGTGCCGGACTATGAGGACAGGCCTGTGTTGGGTAGAGTGCCGGACTAGGAGGACAGGCCTGTGTTGGGTAGAGTGCCGGACTAGGAGGACAGGCCTGTGTTGGGTAGAGTGCTGGACTATGAGGACAATGTTTTTATATTATTCATGACAAAATATACAGACATTTGAAGATATTATATTACATTATATATTTATATACATTTATATAAGATATATATCTTATTCAGAGTGACATGCAAAGTGCTTTGCCATCTGCCATATATATTTTTATATTATATATATTATTTTGTATACAGATTGATTCACCTGGTGTAAAACATGTATTTAATAACTCAGGATAAATACCAGGTGCTTCCTTAATTAGACAGGAATGCAAATCAGATATCTGATATGACATTTTTCACCACTGAGTTTAGAAGGTTGCAGCTAATGGAAACACTCTGATAAACACATAACTACAGCACAGTGAGCCAATAAGGATGCCGCTCGTTTTATGTAAATCGGGCATTCTTTCATTCATTCATTCTCTTCTGATAGAGGGCGTTTCAGTGCAAAGTCACCACGGTGCATTTAACTGACGTTGGGCTCCCCAACCCGACCGCACCTCTGGGCTGAGCGGCCGTCCGCCGCACGTTCACCTCACGGGGCTGAGCGAGCGTAGAAACGACATATCACGGGCAGAAGGCACGGTGTGAGGAAGACGAGGACACGGTGTGAGGAAGACGAGGAAGCTGCCTTACCTTCTTCTCCTTGTCATGGTGTTTATCCAAAGAGTGAGAGGGAGAATCACTTAAGCTTTGAGCCCTACTACCACGGCCTTTGCTCCTTCTCTAAAAGGTGAAAGAGGAACTTCGAGTTACTATATGAAATCGGTCCAATTATTTGGAGAAGAAAAAAAAAAAAGTCAAAAAGGAAAAGAAAAAAATAAGCCTTTTACTGAGACAAAGTAATAAAAAAATGAGGCAGTCAGAAAAGACAGTGAACACCACTGATCATAACTCGTGCTGTTCTGAGATCAGTAAAACATGATCAAAACTACCTTGCTTGAACCAAACACTGGGAAACGATTTGCCAGGTCAGTCTAAAGAAAAAAAAAATCAGTTCATTTTCTGAGAAAGTTATCGTTTACATTTTTCTTCACATCCTATTTTTTGTATTCACCAGTGGATTCATGTTCACAGACACCAAATCTGTCACAACCAATAAAAATAAAATGATTTCATTATTCAGAATGCACAGTGCTATGTGAATGTGCCCTGACAGGTCATCATTTGCATATTCTCAAACCTCTTGGCTGCCAAAACTTGTGTACACCGTGTGGTAGTGTATACCGTGTAGGGGTGTACACCATGCCCCCAGAACCATGGCACATGCGTGAGTGCCAAGCTGTCAGAGAAGACCGCACAGGAGTTTGAGAATATGGCCAGAAAAACGCCTGAAAACACGATTTAATCCCACAACACAATTGAGCAGAGGGTTGAAATGGAAAACTGCAACTCTTGTGCCATGTAATGCGTCTACTGAATCGGTACGAAACCTCTCTCGAATCAGAGCACATTCAGAAACGTCCCGCATGACAACTGCAGGATCGACAGAGAAAGTTCAGCGAGAAACACAGTGGCTCTCCACACGACGGGAGCATTTTACAGTAACGCTTATTTCATACAACATGTGCGTTGCGTACCAGTCGCCCACTGAAACAAAGGCCTACGTGGAGGAGTTTTAGGTTAGCGGCGCACGACACACCGATGAATCCAGGACGAGGCATGAACGTGGCTCTGGAGGAGGAGACGCCTCGTGCAGGACGAACACCCCACTCCTGAGCTACCCAACATGGAGACAATGAGAGATTTGAACCAGTCCGCTCACAAAGCGTCTTCAGTGGGGTGTCACAGGAAGCAGATAAAAGCCAGACATAGAGCATTAAACAGGCTTTTATTTGTGTGCTACAACTCACTAATTACATGTTCATGAACGTACTGAAGGAACGAAATGAAAAGAGTGATGAAAAAGGGGAATATGTTGAGTATTTGCCAGAAATAATGAGTTTTCACCGCATGGAGTATGTGCTAACCTCCCTCCCCCTCTCTCTCTCTCTCACACACACACACACACACACACACACACACACACACACACAGCTCACCCTGCAGCCCTGCTCATTAGAACGCCTTCAGAAGGCCATCGCCACACCCCCAGGGCCGCTCTCACAAGACCTGAGGAGAAGGCAGTGTGGGAGAGGGTGCGCACACACACACACACACACACACACAATACAAACCTGTGCATCCCAGCAGAGGGATTGTGGGTCTAAAGCCCACTGTAGCTAGAGTACATACCACACCTCCCCAAACACACACACACCATCAAGCACGTGCGCGCACATACGGAGTACCAAACACACACACACACACACACGCATGCGCACGTAGTGGTGAGGCAGGAAGAAAAGGTGGTTGTCTCTGTGTGGTTACACAGTGCTGGTCTTTCCCTCAGCTCTGAAAATCTAGCCACCCCCGTGGGGTGGGGGGGTGGGGGGGGGGGGGGCAGGAAGATGGGGGACCGGCTGGGGGGCGCAGAGGCACACACAAAGCTCCACAGAGGTCTTTCTGATTGGCCACGAGATTAAGGGGTTACAGGGGTTGGGAGAGATAGAGCTGGGGTAATTGTGTGTGTGTGTGTGTGTGTGTGTGTATTGGGGGGGGGCTGATGATTATTCCACAGCTCAGCTTTCAGCAGCTGTAATTGAAGGAAGATGCTATGACGCTGAAGTACTGATCAGACCTGCTCTAGATGATTGTGTGTGCTGTTTAAGATCACACACACACACACAGAGTTTCGGACAGCTTCTTGCCAACTTGTGCTACCTGCGAGGTGACAGTATCATTTAGAGAACTCCAGGGCAGACCTGCTCTAGGTTCTGCAACTAAACAAACTTTCCTGCAAAGCAGCATGGGAGAGAGAAGTGTGGTGAAGACGTGGACGGCTCCCCGCGGGGTGCTCACGACGCTACATGTTCGAAGGAACGCTGGTGCATGTTAAACATCTAAAAACAACACAGAAGGAAAGGGAAAAAAAAACAACCCACAACAGGTTTGTTCTGTACAGTCGAACCTCAATCTGCCCAAAAGCACAGACACGAGGCCTAATCGAGGAGAACAGAGAAGGAACCTGCCCCCCCCCCCCTCGCTGGAGTGTCAGGACATGCAGCGGGATCCCTGCGGGGTAAATGCTGGGGTTAGGCTGTAGAGGGGTTTGCTCACCAGCTTGCTGTAGTGGTACTTGCAGTAGCCGCAGTATTTGACGTTGTCTGCGTCCGAGCCTTGTTCCTCACAGAGCAGGCCCGCAAACTGGGCGCTGTGGGACGAGACCAGACACGAGACACGTTGGTGTAAATACTGTGCTGTGAAGACAGCAGCAGTGTGTGTGTGTCAGAGAGGGCTGGGGTCTCCAGGACCTCTAACCCACCATGTGACGTGGAATGCCTGACGACAGCCGTGTTTGTTACACGCCATGCAGGCCCCGCTGGCCGCCTTGCTCTCCCGACCCTGCTCCTCACAGATGTAACACGTCTGTAACACACACACACACACACAGGTTCAGAAGAGAAGCCCTGATGGGATGTACGTGGGCCACCGTTTGCCTCGTCGGGCGGTGCTGGCGATCGGACCCTCTCTAAAAGCTCGGAGTACCTGGATGAGCAGGAATGTAATAAGCGGGCCATTTGAGACGAGATCCCAGTGAGGACTCAATCACCCACCCAGCCGAAACCATCTCAGCCCAGACTGAGCACACAGCTATTTTAAGCGCGAGATTAAACGGCCCCTCAGTCTTCTCCCGTTACGGACCCGGCGTCACACCGCTGACTGCTGCACGTACACTTCGTAACATGGCATTGCAAAACCACAGGATGTAGTAGTTATGGTTTCAAACACAGTAAATGAGGTGTGAGGGCCACGTTCTGATGGCAGCCACAACTCCACTGCTGAACTTCCACCGCTGGAGTATCCCTCATTTCTCCTTAATTCAGGCGTTATTAGTGAATATACACCCGGCATGCAGTTTGAACAGGTTCGTAATCAGACGCCCCCTACAGGCAGCTTTACCTTATTGTAGCGTTCGTGCGGGACTGACTGTAAAACGATGGGCTCCATGGTGGACACGTTGGCGAACTCCACCTCAGGGATGTAGAGGGCACACACCACATGGGCCCAACCTGAAACAGAACCCAGAGAATGAGGAGAGTCCAGCCCGGCCCACCCAACCCCACCCACCCACCCACCCACACCCACACACACACACACACACACACACACACACACACACCTCACCTGCTGGGAGCTGCTCTACTGCTAATACAGCTGCAGTAGTGTGCTGATATTAATTTAAAACACTGATTATAGGTCAGTATACTGGCTCTCCACTTAATAATCTGCATTAACTGTGCAACTCAATGTTGCTTATGTATCTTATCCTAAAGTTTCCTGCTTAGGAAACTCAATCTTATCCAAGAACAAGAATTGCAACAATCAAAAACACATATAAACATAAATACACAGGAAAAACCAGTGATCAGAGCGTCAATACCAGCTGGATCACAAGGCTGTTTCTTTAAGATGGGAAGCGCACACACACACACACACACACACACACACACACACACACACACACACACACACACACACATACACACACACACACACACACACTTCAGTGGAAGCTTTACAGCAGTATTAAATCAGCGCTGTCCACGCAAAAGTACATACCACAATTACCCCAAAACACACGCGTGCAAGCGCTTTCATCACTCTGCCACAATATCAGTCCATTTGTTGATAAATGTGCACTATATACAGAAAGCTGTGGTCAATGTATTCATATGCTAAGCCATTACAATTGGTTCTTTACTGAGGCGTGTGTGCAGCGTCCAATCAAAATCCTCAAAAGCCTGTCCAAAAAAATGCAGGTTATGATTTCTGTATTGTCCATTATAATAATAATTATAATATTATTGTATCATATTATTATCATTATAATACTGCCTTTGTTAATTAGCCAAGCAAACGGAATTACTTTCTCACAACAAAGTCTGAAATGGGATTCATCAATGTTAAGTTAGTTAAACAAATCTTTAGTTCACAGTATATTCCAACAATCTTGCACCCATATAATTATATTTATTAGTACATTCATTCATATATATATATATATATATATATATATATATATATATATATATATATATATATATATATATATATATATATACATACACACACACACACACACACACACACACACACACACACACACACACATACTTTTTTTCTGAATCTCACTTTACGCAAGCTAGGGTTGCAGCGGTAACCGGTTTCACGGTATACCACAGTATTAAAATGCACGGTTATCATACCGTGTGCGTTTGCTTATTACCGGTAAAGGGCAAGCCAGCGGAGAAACTCACCCGCAACTCCGCTCCGGTTCAGCTACTCAGCACACAGCGGTGAGAATAGCAGAAAGTGCATCAGACTTTACAAAATTTTAACAAAAAAAAAAAAAGGCTGAACTAAAATCAGCGGCGAAAATGACGTAATCACGGTGGCCTCGCGCGCTGTCGATTCGCGAGGTCGTGCATCTCTCGAATTTTGTAACTTTGCGCACGCAATGAACAAAGTCATGTTTGCAGGGTTCATACACCTTTACAAGGTGGAATTAAAGCGCTTCGGTCACTAGTGAAAGTATAAACCTAGCTTATTAAGGTCCTTGCTTTCACTGCATGTGAAAGACGTCATTAATTTACATGTGTTCATTTTCAAATTCTGACGTGCCTGTTTTTCATATGTTAAAACCAGACTCTGTGTGAAAGCCTTAAAATAGAAATCTCTATTGTGAGGATCATGTCAGAAATAAATCCTCTCTTTCTGCAGTATCTGGTAGGGCTGCACGATTAATCGTATTTTTATCGTTATCGCGATGTGAAGTTTCACGATAAACACATCGAAAGAGCCACGAGAACTCCTTGAATAACAGCAAACTCAAATTGCGTTATCCTCGTCCAGCAATAGAGGGAGCTATTCGCGCTGCAGACTATGATCACGTGACGTAAGTAGGCAAGAGGCAGAGTGAGGCAGAGTTGCCAGGTTCTCGGTTTTCACGCCAAATTGGGCTTGTTTGAAAATCCAGCCGCGGGTAAAAATTCTGGGGCCGCGGGGTGCGGTTTTTTGGGCTACTTTTGAGTTGGGCTACTGCGGAAGTTACAAGTCAACACTAAGAATCGATCGCGATATAATACTTAATTTGTCTCCAGTTCACACTCGCAACACCCCCCCCCCCCCCCCCCCCGCCGACAACTTACACTCGCAGATTTTGTGCGGAAAGCTTTTGTAGGACCTGGCAACCCTGGAGTGGGGTGAACACGCTCATCAGACACGCGATTTGGTTTAAGCCTGGTTTACACTTGATGCGGCGCGAGGGTCCGGGAGGCGAAAATAACGTAATCGCGGTGGCTTCGCCCGTGTGCAATTGCCTCGCGCGCTGTCGATTCACGAGGTCGTGCACCTCTCGAATTTTGTAAGTTCGCGCGCGCCGCGTCTCGGCGCAATGAGAACAGTCATGTTTGCAGGGTTCATACACCTATACAAGGTGGAATTCAAGCACTTGTACGTCACTTTCAAGGTCCATTTCAATAATTCCCAGCACGTTATTGAATTAAATATTTATACATATACTCTAAATGATTCGAAATAATTCGCTTTTTTATCACATTATTTAATGTTATTATTTATTTAAAGTTCGCGCGCGCCGCGTCTCGGCGCAATGAGAACAGTCATGTTTGCAGGGTTCATACACCTATACAAGGTGGAATTCAAGCACTTGTATGTCACTTTCAAGGTCCATTTCAATAATTCCCAGCACGTTATTGAATTAAATATTTATACATATACTCTAAATGATTCGAAATAATTCGCTTTTTTATCACATTATTTAATGTTATTATTTATTTAAAGTTCGCGCGCGCCGCGTCTCGGCGCAATGAGAACAGTCATGTTTGCAGGGTTCATACACCTATACAAGGTGGAATTCAAGCACTTGTACGTCACTTTCAAGGTCCATTTCAATAATTCCCAGCACGTTATTGAATTAAATATTTATACATATACTCTAAATGATTCGAAATAATTCGCTTTTTTATCACATTATTTAATGGATATTTATTTTCAAAACGCCCAATCTTAACGTCTTCACGTTCTCTCATGTTTCGTCCTGGAATTACAAGAGGCTCATATTTGTTAACGTAATACAAGAGAATTGTTCAGTCAGACAGATATTTGTTGTGAAACGAAGTAGTTACAATTTCAAGCCTTTTCAAATACTTTAGCCTAAATTCCAGCACTTTTCAAACCTGAAACACAAAGCAACATTAAAATTGGTCAGGTAAAAGTTCATTCCCCTGTATTTGAGGGGTGTTTTTTTTATACTACTAGGCCTACATATCGTTTCGGACAACACTGCAAAGAATGTGACACGGCAAGATTAAACGCTTCCGCCGTTCGCGGAGGTTAACGAGGTGTGCGGAGTCGCTCACTCGTGAAAGTATAAACCTAGATTGAATCTATTGTTGAATAAACCTGCAAAATATTTGGAATTATTCTGGATTCATTACACAGTAAAAAACAAAACAAATTAACGTGCTGCTGTTCAGAGAGACACTACATTTCTGTATTTTAATCTTAATTTATCGTGGTTCACATCGATATCGGGATATCCAACAACGTTATCGCACATCGCAATTCTAGTCCATATCGTGCACCCCTAGTATCTGGTTATATTCCAACTTGGCAGTAAAACGGACGTTTACAACAGTTGTTGATCAGACACTGACCCAGGCTGAGTTTATCAGATATTTTATAATTTAAACTTAAATAATAGTACTGAAATCCATGATTTAGGTTTCTCTAATTTTGCCGTATTTATATAAACAGGTGTACCGCTTGTTTTTTTTTAGGGAGACATTTTGTAAACAATAGTTCCATGTTTCTACAATAAATAGTTCATTGAACAAAAAAAAGCTTTAAGGGTCAGTGTATCTTTTAATAATACATGTAACAAACTGTGATACCGCGGTATTTTCTGAGACGGTTATCATACCGTGAAAATCTCATACCGTTGCAACCCTAACGCAAGCCAACTGGTTCCCCAGACAGCATACAAGCAGAGTATGAGGGCAGATTAACTGAGAAGCACTACACGAAACGTTTATACGCGCCGCACCCGCCAAACACACACCATTAACCACGCACAAACAACCACGCAACGATGAAAACAGCTAGAATCAAAAAGCTGAAAGAATGCAGTTTCCATTTAGGGCAAAACCAAGAACCATTGCAAAAATGAACGAATTAATAATAAAACAAAAAAATTGCAATAATTCGGGCCAATTTCTCAAGCCAACTCTCCTGAAAAGGTGAGTAGTAAACAAACAAACAATATGAATGAAAGCAAGCGTGTGACCCAGAGCATCCACACACACACACACACCCCCCCATACAGACATCTGACATGAGAAGAATGTTTGCAGCGGAATTCACTGAACATGTGACGGAGACGAGGACAAGGACAAAGACAAGGCCTCCATTCAGAGCAAAGCTTTCTGGGAAATATTTTCCTGCCCAAATCTGGCTTTGGGAAAAGTGTAAAAATGTCTGAGGCTGATTTAATGGGACGCTAAACAGACTCTAGTGTTGCACGGTCAGCGTGGTTATGGGTACCCACAATGGGGCGGGTCATCACAAACGCGCATGCCTTAAATTATCGTCCCATTATATCTCGCGTCCTGTATTTAGAGACCCAAATCAAATTAATTAATAAAAACCAAATGGGGACGGGAAAAATACCAACAAAAGAAAAATTCCACAACATTATGCTAAGCCTAAACCAACACCAGCCACAGCACGGCCAATTCAGACTGGAGCTGAGCTTACTGGTGATGCTCAGGGTGTGTATGAACACCAGGAGAAATACAAAAATGCTAGAACAAATGATTCAAGAAACTGGCAAATGCCTGCAGCCTAGCTAGTCCAGTCATGCGACACCACAACAACCCTAAACCTAAAAGTGAACCCATGAACTGTCTTTGACTTCTACGCTGCAGGGACAGGAGAGGGAGGGGGTTGTTCTCAAGTCCCTCCAAGAATCTCGCAGAAGCCTATAAAACAGGGCAATAAAAACCCCAAAACACCCCAAAGAACTTCTCACCCTGTTACACACGGAGCTGGCGCAATCTGAGCAAAACGGTATAGGTGGCTAGATAAGATATTCAAAAACAAAGACAGTTCGTAGCAGAGAAACCTGTACAGTAGTTATGATTATGTTGGGAGACCTCATCACCACATTTTGGGAATCGATACGTTCCCGGAAGTGGTGGAGCTCCATGGTGAAACCGGTGACAGAATGAGACATCTGACCCTAAAGAGGATCGCAGTGCGTCTACTTGTTTTATGGCCACAGCGCCCGTGATGTCATTAAGGATTAATTTAGTGCTCACGTGGTGTGAAATGACCAAAACAGGAGGCTGAGGGTCCTGCGGTTTCCCTCCTGGCCGTTTAACAGCTTTCTGCACTACAAAGGCAGCGTGGCTGTGCAGCTGGGCGTCCCCGGCACTGTTTACAGTCTCTGGGCTGCCCGAGCCGTGACCCCGGGCTGCGGAGGAGACGGCGTCCCTCACAGCCTCGCCATGACCCCACCGGGACCGCCCCGTCGTAAAAGAGAGGTGAACGAGCAGAGATAACACACACGCGCACACACACACACACACACACCACTCCCTGCCTACACAGAGGAAGAAGCAGCGGCCATCCACACCACGCATGCCGGATGGCACATGTCCAAGTCAATAAAGTTCACCGCGTTTGAAGACATTCGAACAATAAGGTTCACAGCACTTTGGAGAAATCTGAGTTGGTTTCCCTGAGGAGTTAAGATCAGGATTTGCACAAAAAGGACTTTATTTAGAAAAACCATGTCTATAAGGACAGGGTTTAGCTTTAGAATAAACAGAATTCTCATTCAATTCCACCAAAACTTCCCATCTCATTTAATTTAACAAGTGGCAAAACAGAGAATCAACTAGAGACGTCACCAGTCCAGCACCACATATCAAAACCACAGTCCAGCACCACATATCAAATGCACAATCACAGAAACCTGTTGACATCAAGAGGCTGTGAGGACTCTGATCTGATATGGTCACAAAACCACCATGAAAACAGCAGATCATGGGTCAACAGCCTGAGCACAATGTATACCCAGCTGTTGAGTTTTTAACAATTAAAACAACTCTGTTCAAATGCAAACACACACACACAAACACACAATGATCTGCTCTCCTATCATATAGGTCTGAGGTGACAGGATATATGCCTTCTAATGAGAGCATTTAAACCAGACAAAATAGCACCTGAGCACTGCTGGCCTAGACCCACAAGCAACAATGATTATTTATTAATCAATTCTTCCCAGGGTCAGGGGAGAGAGAACAGCAGAAAACTGACAGAGATGAAGGAGAGGAGAGTAGAGGAATACCATCTCCCCCCATCACCACCTCCCCCATCACCACCTCCCCCATCACCACCTCCCCCCATCACCACCTCCCCCATCACCATCTCCCCCCATCACCACCTCCCCCATCACCACCTCCCCCATCACCACCTCCCCCCATCGCCACCTCCCCCCCATCACCACCTCCCCTTCCCATCACCACCTCCCCCATCACCACCTCCACCCATCGCCACCTCCCCCCCATCACCACCTCCCCTTCCCATCACCACCTCCCCCCATCACCATCTCCCCCATCACCATCTCCCCCCATCACCACCTCACCTTCCCATCACCACCTCCCCTTCCCATCACCACCTCCACCCATCACCACCTCCACCCATCACCACCTCCACCCATCACCACCTCCACCCATCACCACCTCCACCCATCACCACCTCCCCTTCCCATCACCACCTCCACCCATCACCACCTCCCCTTCCCATCACCACCTCCACCCATCACCATCTCCCCCCATCGCCACCTCCACCCATCGCCACCTCCCCCCCCATCACCACCTCCCCCATCACCACCTCCCCCCATCACCACCTCACCTTCCCATCACCACCTCACCTTCCCATCACCACCTCCCCTTCCCATCACCACCTCCACCCATCACCACCTCCCCCATCACCACCTCCACCCATCACCATCTCCCCCCATCACCACCTCCACCTCCCCTTCCCATCACCACCTCCACCCATCACCACCTCCACCTCCCCTTCCCATCACCACCTCCCCCCATCGCCACCTCCCCCCCCATCACCACCTCCCCCATCACCACCTCCCCCCATCGCCACCTCCCCCCCCATCACCACCTCCACCCATCACCACCTCCCCCATCACCATCTCCCCCCATCACCACCTCCCCCATCGCCACCTCCCCCATCGCCACCTCCCCCCATCGCCACCTCCCCCCCATCACCACCTCCCCTTCCCATCACCACCTCCCCCATCACCATCTCCCCCCATCACCATCTCCCCCCATCACCACCTCCCCCATCACCACCTCCCCCATCACCACCTCCCCCCATCGCCACCTCCCCCCCATCACCACCTCCCCTTCCCATCACCACCTCCCCCCATCACCATCTCCCCCATCACCACCTCCACCCATCACCACCTCACCTTCCCATCACCACCTCCCCTTCCCATCACCACCTCCACCCATCACCACCTCCACCCATCACCACCTCCCCTTCCCATCACCACCTCCACCCATCACCACCTCCACCCATCACCACCTCCACCCATCGCCATCTCCCCCCATCGCCACCTCCACCCATCGCCACCTCCACCCATCGCCACCTCCCCCCCCATCACCATCTCCCCCCATCACCACCTCCCCCATCACCACCTCCCCCATCACCACCTCCCCCCATCACCATCTCCCCCCATCGCCACCTCACCTTCCCATCGCCACCTCCCCCCCATCACCACCTCCCCTTCCCATCACCACCTCCCCCCATCACCATCTCCCCCATCACCATCTCCCCCCATCACCACCTCACCTTCCCATCACCACCTCCCCTTCCCATCACCACCTCCACCCATCACCACCTCCACCCATCACCACCTCCACCCATCACCACCTCCACCCATCACCACCTCCACCCATCACCACCTCCCCTTCCCATCACCACCTCCACCCATCACCACCTCCCCTTCCCATCACCACCTCCACCCATCGCCATCTCCCCCCATCGCCACCTCCACCCATCGCCACCTCCCCCCATCGCCACCTCCCCCCCCATCACCATCTCCCCCCATCACCACCTCCCCCATCACCACCTCCCCCATCACCACCTCCCCCCATCACCATCTCCCCCCATCACCACCTCACCTTCCCATCGCCACCTCCCCCCCATCACCACCTCCCCTTCCCATCACCACCTCCCCCCATCACCATCTCCCCCATCACCATCTCCCCCCATCACCACCTCACCTTCCCATCACCACCTCCCCTTCCCATCACCACCTCCACCCATCACCACCTCCACCCATCACCACCTCCACCCATCACCACCTCCACCCATCACCACCTCCACCCATCACCACCTCCCCTTCCCATCACCACCTCCCCCCCCATCACCACCTCCCCCATCACCACCTCCCCCCATCGCCACCTCCCCCCCCATCACCACCTCCACCCATCACCACCTCCCCCATCACCATCTCCCCCCATCACCACCTCCCCCATCACCACCTCCCCCATCGCCACCTCCCCCATCGCCACCTCCCCCCATCGCCACCTCCCCCCCATCACCACCTCCCCTTCCCATCACCACCTCCCCCATCACCATCTCCCCCATCACCATCTCCCCCCATCACCACCTCCCCCATCACCACCTCCCCCATCGCCACCTCCCCCCATCGCCACCTCCCCCCCATCACCACCTCCCCTTCCCATCACCACCTCCCCCCATCACCATCTCCCCCATCACCACCTCCACCCATCACCACCTCACCTTCCCATCACCACCTCCCCTTCCCATCACCACCTCCACCCATCACCACCTCCACCCATCACCACCTCCACCCATCACCACCTCCCCTTCCCATCACCACCTCCACCCATCACCACCTCCACCCATCACCACCTCCACCCATCACCACCTCCACCCATCACCACCTCCACCCATCACCACCTCCCCTTCCCATCACCACCTCCCCTTCCCATCACCACCTCCACCCATCACCATCTCCCCCCATCGCCACCTCCACCCATCGCCACCTCCCCCCCCATCACCATCTCCCCCCATCACCACCTCCCCCATCACCACCTCCCCCATCACCACCTCCCCCATCACCACCTCCCCCCATCACCATCTCCCCCCATCACCACCTCACCTTCCCATCGCCACCTCCCCCCCATCACCACCTCCCCTTCCCATCACCACCTCCCCCCATCACCATCTCCCCCATCACCATCTCCCCCCATCACCACCTCACCTTCCCATCACCACCTCCCCTTCCCATCACCACCTCCCCTTCCCATCACCACCTCCACCCATCACCACCTCCCCTTCCCATCACCACCTCCCCTTCCCATCACCACCTCCACCCATCACCACCTCCACCCATCACCATCTCCCCCCATCACCACCTCCACCCATCGCCACCTCCACCCATCGCCACCTCCACCCATCGCCACCTCCCCCCCCATCACCATCTCCCCCCATCACCACCTCCCCCATCACCACCTCCCCCCATCACCATCTCCCCCCATCACCACCTCACCTTCCCATCACCACCTCCCCTTCCCATCACCACCTCCCCTTCCCATCACCACCTCCACCCATCACCACCTCCACCCATCACCACCTCCACCCATCACCACCTCCACCCATCACCACCTCCACCCATCACCACCTCCACCCATCACCACCTCCACCCATCACCACCTCCACCCATCACCATCTCCACCCATCACCATCTCCCCCCATCGCCACCTCCCCCATCACCACCTCCACCTCCCCTTCCCATCACCACCTCCACCCATCACCATCTCCCCCCATCGCCACCTCCCCCATCACCACCTCCACCTCCCCTTCCCATCACCACCTCCACCCATCACCACCTCCACCCATCACCACCTCCCCCATCACCATCTCCCCCCATCACCACCTCACCCATCACCACCTCCACCCATCACCACCTCCACCTCCCCTTCCCATCACCACCTCCACCCATCACCACCTCCACCCATCACCATCTCTCCCCATCACCATCTTCCCTTCAGCACTTCCATGGACTTCACTGGATTTAGTATATTCAAACCATATGGAAAACGGAAGAGCTGGCACTAAACTCATGAGTGTGTGTGTGTGTGTGTGCGTGTGTGGGTGAGAGTTTGTGTGTGTGTGCGTGTGTGGGTGAGAGTTTGTGTGTGTGTGTGAGAGAGAGAGAAAGTGGGTGAGTGTGTGTGAACATGCGTGTACGAGTGTGTATATGAGTGGGTGAGCGTGTGTGTAAATATGAGAGCGTGTGTGTGTATGAGAGAGCGTGTGTGTGGTGGGGGAGGCAGCCATGTGATAACAAAGGCAATAAATCTCACACAAATATTCTATATGGAAATGAAAGCAAACAAATGTAATTTAGTTTTGTGAACAGTTTTTCTGTTTTTTAATAATTATGTTTATCCGTCATATCGATACATGAAATCTAAAAATATAGCATATATATGGCATCGACATCAAAACAAATCAAACTCAACAATCCAAATTTCATACAGACCTCTGCACCTCAGTCCACAGTGGGTTTAATGCTAAACAGTATTGGATCTATAGCGATATCAGGTGAAGTCCAAAAGTATCAGACTCGTACAGAAGTACTGCTATTACACCATCTCTAGTATGGTCTTTGTTTGCGATTATCTCAACACCCATCTGACCGTTAGAAATCCGGTGCTGCTTTACTGCTTTCTCCTGCAGAGATCAGATCTTAAACTTTGCCATTTGGAAAAATAACTAGAAAACACTGGGAAAGGAGGCTGGGGTTTAACCTTCCACACCCACAGAGCCGCCCAAGGTCCGGAGACGCAGGACTAAGCAGACGGGGCCTTCGCACGTGCTTCAGCTCCGGTCTGCCCCTGCCCGGCCCTGCGGCCTGCCCCAACCATTACAACAAACACATTACACACTGGATCTGTTATTGTGTTTATATACATCGTTTTAAAAACGCCCCTGAACAAACTGCCACTGCTCCAGGACATGTATGACTGCGCGGTATAAAACACTCAAGTGTAAACGGAGAGCCTCACCTCCATTGTCGGTCCTTTTCAACGCTCCGTCCTTGTGGGGGCACAGCTCACATCTCTGAAAGGTAAAGACACACACACCAAAGGTTACTCCAACACAGGCAGCGTGCGCCTCACACACAGCACGCGCTGGACCTCCTCAGGGTGTGTCGGTCTCCTGCTGACAGGGAGACGCCAACCAGGAGCACAGAGGCTGATCCACACCTCCCACCAACACCAACACCGCCTTCGGCTCACGCAAACACACCGCCTTCGGCTCACGCAAACACACCGCCTTCGGCTCACGCAAAAACTGGAGTCATTTTTTAGACTTCTAAACAGTGAATTACAAAGTGCCATTGCAGATACACGTTTCTGCTGCAGTGTTCAATGCTCAATACAACACGTAAAATACTACATTCAAGGAACACGTTCTTCACTGAATTAAAACACATCACTCCTCATCAAGATCTGCCTAATTTAGATCAGGTGAGAAATAAAACCTTCTTACACCTTATAAACTGTAAAGGGTTTTGCCTTCGATGTGCAGTACGCAGACTGAGCCCTTCTCCAAACGCAGGATCATACAAGTAACCAGAAGCACAAGGTGAGGTGCCTGGTTCTGGCAAAAATCCAGAATCTTCTACCAAACTGCCCCTCCATCAGCTACAACAGGGTTCCTCTCCTGGTTCTCCGCCATGTTTGCCGCCCTGGCTGCCTCCCTCATCTCTTCCACACGTCTGGTGCAGGATACAGCAGTCTGGGCTCACAGCTGAGCTCACAGAGGCTATCTCAACCCCCTCCCAAAGCTGGTCTCCCCCCAGTGAGTGAACGTCTTACTTCAACTATCTATACAACACGAAGACTTCATCAGGATGTGAGAATACAACTGCTGTAGTTCTCTTTACTGTAATTACCAGCTGCTGGTTTAGTATAGCTGCACTTGATTCGATTACTGTCTCACACTTTAATCAGGACATCAAAGACATGAACTTTCATCATTTACATTTTTGCCACTGAAATAGATTCATGTCCACACTGACCAGATGGACACGAGCATGTGGTGCTGATCACACCAGCTCAGCTCGACTCCCGTTAGAACATCACCTTCTGGGTGGGTCCAACCTACCACACAGGAGTCCAGAAAGTGTCTGGTGTGAGTTTGCTTTTTGGGTTTTAAAACTGCATCATCAGAGCAAACTACAAGTGCCCTCCGTGATTTTCATTTTAAATGAAATATGATGCTAGATGACAAAGTCTTGTTGTGTGCATCATTTTTTAAACTTTGTATCATGGTATCTTGCCTTGCAGATCTAACGTTTATAAGAACTGAAACTGGACTAAACAAAGCGGGTTTTTTTGGATAAGGACTTTTCAAAACTTTAAATGTGATGTCATTCTTGATTTACTTTCATTCTAGATCACTACTGATACTGTCCAACACCTCTGAAGAGCTGAAAGACTAACTGGTCTTTGTGTGTGTGCGCGCGTATATGTGTGTGTGTGCGCACTCCAAACAGAAACATCTGGCAAGCTGTCGTAGCTCAAGATGATTCAAGGCTGAAATTATCCTGTGCCATAACAATGACAATTTTTGCTGTTTCGGCTCAGTATTCGACCACAACGGATCTGAAATTAAATGTGAAAATGCAGACAGCCAGTGTTAATGTTAAGATATCCATTGGGAGATAACCATGTAGGAATTACAGAACCTTTAGTAACATCATTCATCCCAATATGTCTCTGGCCCTGCTGTCAAAAACCCAGAGGAACATAAAATGACTCATTAGCAGATGCACTGATTTTGCTCAAAGCCTTTCTGGGACACAACTAACTCCCACAGCAGACACCTGACGCTGAATTTAGGCTTATTTGCTCCAAGACAAAATATTGCGAGGCCGTATATAACAAGACAGCTCTCAGTAAAGACAAGACATTCAAAACCATCGTCATCCTCACACTGGCCTTCGTCGTGCTGACTCGGCTTACAGTATGAATGCTACATACGTCTTGTTAGGTCTGATAAACGTGTCTGCGCAGAGCAGAAAAGCTGAATCACCCGGCTGCTGTCTGTTGAGAAGACGGCGCGGAATGATGATGTCATAGCCCTGCTGCAGCCCCCTCTGCGCCTGGCTGGCACGACACCAGTGCGAGTGGGAATGTGCCAGCCCACCTGTAGGGCTGTCTGCTCCTGGGAACAGCCCCCTTCACCTTGCAGGCATGCACGTGCACACACGTCACGTCACACACACACACACACGTCACGCACACACGTCACACACACACACACGTCACACTCCTGCTGCAGGCATGCACGCACGTGCACACACACACACACACACACACACACGTCACACTCCTGCTGCAGGCATGCACGCACGTGCACACACACACACACACACACACACGTCACACTCCTGCTGCAGACATGCATGCACGCATGCACACACACACACACACACACACACACACACCTCACACTCCTGCTGCAGACATGCACGCACGTGCACACACACACACACACACACACACACACACACACACGTTACACTCCTGCTGCAGACATGCACGCACGTGCACACACACACACACACACGTTACACTCCTGCTGCAGACATGCACGCACATACACACACACACACACACACACACACACTTCACCCTCCTGATGCAATCAGTGACCTCGCCTTCAGATTCCAAACATTCTCACACTGCTGTTGAACTACATTTCAACTCTTGTAATCTCTCTTTTTAATGTTTTAACCTACATGCCCATATTAGGCTTCATCATTTTTAAATTTCATATACATCCACCTGTCTTAACAGCTACACGTGTTCGAGCAGTTGTCCATCGTAGTCGGGCATTTATTAACGCCCACCATCTCTCACGCGTCCTTGGTATCGACTGATTCAGTATTCCACTCAAAAGCTCCGGTTTGATGATTCCCCCTTCTGAGACTTTTTTCAAGGTTTCTCCTTCATTCCACTCCTGGGTGCACCTCATCTCTCTTAGTGGAGATACACCCAGACCTCTTTAGGCTTTGTGATGTCTGTCCAAAATGAGAGCAGGTAGAGTGGTTTCCAAGAAGAGACCAAGACCAATGGAGAAAGTGAGTCCAAGATGAGACCAAGACCAATGGAGAAAGTGAGTCCAAGATGAGACCAAGACCAATGGAGAAAGTGAGTCCAAGATGAGACCAGCTGAGTCTGAGACTATAAAAATGTGAGAAAACCAAAACCACGAATTGTAACGATTCCATTTGTTGTTTTCAGCCCCGTCGACAGGGGGGGGACAACCGGGTCTGTTGTCCCGGGCCCCAGGGCCAGGGGGGCCCATCAAAGAGCCCAGCAATTTATTTTTTATTTAAAGTCTATAATTTTTTAATAATCTTGAAATCTTTCATTAATATAAAATTCTGTACTCAAAATAAACTCAATGGCTAAAATATATATATTTTTTACCTATCTGCATATTTTCCATTAAGTGCATACACCCCCGCATCCCACTGGAAAATGGTTTGATCCAGCACCGACCGTAACCGACTGGTACCCGCACAACAGCGGGAAATACAGTGGTGGATAGTTAAAGTAAATACAGAAATCTGGAGCGCAGAAAAGAAAGGAAAACATTTACCTGACGAATTTTAATGTTGCATTGTGTTCCAGGTTTGAAAAGTGCTGGAATTTAGGCTAAAGTACTTGAAAATGCTTGAAATTGTAACTACTTCGTTTCACAACAAATAGCTGTCTGACTGAACAGTTCTCGTGAAGACGTTAAGATTGGGCGTTTTGAAAATAAACAACCATTAAATAATGTGATAAAAAGCGAATTATTTCGAGTATATGTATAAATATTTAACTTAATTAAGTTTAACGTGCTGGAAAATACTGAAATGGACCTTTAAAGTGACGTACAAGTGCTTTAATTCCACATTATAAAGGTGTATGAACCCTGCAAACATGACTTTGTTTATTGTGCTGAAGCGCGGCGCGCGAAGTTACAAAAGTCAAGAGGTGCACGACCTCGCGAATCGACAGCGTACGAGGCCCTCGCACACGGGCGGTGCCACTGCGATTACGTCATTTTCATGCGAACGCTCGCGACGCGTCAAGTATAAACCAGTCAGCTGTCAGAAACAGCTTTGATGTGTGGCTATATTATATACTATATGACCTAACAGAAGGATTGTCAAATGACGAAATTCAAATGACGGGCGCCGGGGGGAGGGGGGGGGGGGGCACATTAAACTTTCTTGTCCCAGGCCCTAGCAAGACTGTCAACGGGCCTGGTTGTTTTTGTAGATGATGACGATATGTCTTTTGATTTGTTGTTTTCCCTTAGATGGGTGGTGCATAAGTAACACAAACGCGAGGTCAAATAGACAAAAAGAACATTTGCTTCTGTATTAGATAGAAGGTTTATATAATGATGACAATTGTAGTTACCAAAATTCACAATGCTTACCAAAAATTAGCTTACTATTTTTTTAATAACTTGGTCCAAACTAAAATACTGAAATACGTTACAGACTGATGAATGACTTTATTGTGCAGATAACTGCTGAAATCCCATCTCTACTGTCACTCCACCATTACGTTAAGTGAGAATCCTCATCACAGCACTGAGATCTAGATATTGGCAACTCACAAGAATGCAGGTGTTTAAGAGTTTTCAAGATTGGTCTCAAGTAATACCATTCTAGTCTGTTGAAAAAAAACAAACTGATTTCACAAAAAGCTTCAATATGCAAATGTATTAGGATGTTCTGAGCATCATTACCATAGTCAGATGTTTAGGTGAGTGCTCTTGGAATGTTTTGATGCATCACAGCATTCATGTGATAAAAAAAAAACTAAAAAAATTATTTTGGCCAAAGTAATTCCAAACCTTCAACCGTCACACATCAAGTGTTAACCAGTGTCCTTTTTATTGCTGAACAGGTCTCAATACAGTATTTGAGGCATCTCATATAGCCCTAGGGTTAGCAGTTGAGGCATCTCATATAGCTATAGCCTTTAGGAGTGTAATTCTTTAGGTGTCTAGTCGAATCTGGTCTGTCTTTCAGTGCTAGGCTTGTCACGATACTAAGAATTACAACTTCGATACGATACTTAAAAAAATATTGAAATTCGATACCATTTTCGATACCAAAGTCAGATACGGTGCTAATTTCCGTTTTAAAGCCTTTTTATTTTTTTTATAAACAAACAAATGAATGTTGCTTTGTGTTTGAAAATGCTTGAAATTGTAACTTCATTTCACAACAAATATCTGTCTGACTGAACAGTTCTTTTGTGTTAACAAATACGAGCATCTTGTAATTCCAGGATGAAACATAAGAGATCGTGAAGACGTTACGATTGGGCATTTTGAAAATAAACAACCATTAAATAATGTGATGAAAAAGCGAATAATTTCGAGTATATGTATAAATATTTAACTTCCCAACAAACATGCGACGTCAGAAAGACGTTAAAATCAAGTCTGTATCACGTCGTTCAGTCCAGACCCATTTTTGCATGTCTGGTGGACGTTCAAAACTGGTTCAAAATCTGACAGTGTGACTAGGACCTTAACCTTTTAACTTAACATGAACGTCTATGACGAGTTTTCTATCTGAACGTCTGACTAGGACCTTTATTGGATGTCTGGACGTGCAAAAACTGCAACTGAACGGCAGTAATAGACGTTTAAAAAAGACGTCGCTAAAACTTTCATTCTGGCTTTTCAGTGGACGTCTTTTGAACGTCTGACAAAGTGTCTTTGCTCGTGCTGGGAAATATTGAAATGGACCTTGAAAGTGACATACAAGTGTTTGAATTCCACAAGGTGTATGAACCCTGCAAACATGACTTTGTTCATCGCGCTGAAGCGCGGCGCACGCGAGGTCGTGCACCTCTCGAATTTTGTAACTTCGCGCGCGCCGCGCCTCAGCGCAATGAACAGTCATGTTTGCAGGGTTCAATTCAAGCGCTTGTACCAATATTTCCCAGCACGTTAAACTTAATTAAGTTAAATATTTATACATATACTCGAAATGATTCGAAATATTGCGCTTTTAATCACATTATTTAATGGTTGTTTATTTTCAAAACGCCCAATCTTAACGTCTTCACGTTCTCTCGTGTTTCGTCCTGGAATTACAAGAGTTAACGTAATAACGTAACGTGCATTTTTCTTAACGTCTTCACGTTCTCTCATGTTTCATCCTGGAATTACAAGAGGCTCGTATTTGTTAATGAAGTGAGAAAAATGTCCAGTCAGACAGATATTTGTTGTGAAACGAAGTAGTTACAATTTCAACATTTTCAAGTACTTTAGCCTAAATTGCAGCACTTTTCAAACCTGAAACACACTGAAACACAAAGCAGCATTAAAATTCGTCAGGTAAGTGTTCATTCCCCTGTTTTGAGGGGTGTTTCTTTTATACTACCACATATAGTTTCGGACAACACTGCAAAGCGGAAAGTATAAAGCCTCCACCGCTCGCGGAGGTTCGCGCGATGTGCGCGCGGAGTCGAGCGCTATGGTCACTCAACCAGGCTTTAGCGCCCTTCGTTGAAATGTTCCAAAAGCACCGCTTGCAAACGGGCTTGTTCATATCCTTCGGTTTTCCATCTGTATCTGCTTCGAATCCAACAGCACTGCGTTTGCTTTAGCTGCCATATTAGCATTACAAACTGTCCTGTGCATTACGGCAGCTTGGGTGGGTCAAACGAAAGCGCATTTTATGTAAAAAGAATCGATACTTAAAGGAAACAAGTATTGTACCGTTTCAGAATGTTCAGTATCGATACGTATCGATATATCGATTTTTTTGACAACACTATTCAGTGCACAAAGTAAGCTTGTACAACTTCGATAATTTAATCATCTATGCTAAGGGAATAAATTGTCAAACTAAATTGTTTAAAAAACAGCATGACTGACTAGAACTGTAGTTAGCACATAAGATAACACCAGCATGTAAACATTTCATACTGTAAACAGGACACAGCTAACCATAAAGATGGTCTACTACATGTAGGACTTACACCAACCATAAAGATAGTTTACAACATGTAGGACTTTCACTAACTATAAATATGGTGTACAACAATTAAGACTTAAAATAACTATAAAAGATGGTCTACAACATGTAGGACTTACAGTAACCATAAAGGCGATCTACAACTGGTAGGACTTACACTAACCATAAAGATGGTCTACAACAGGTAGGGCTTACAGTAAGTATAAAGATGGTCCACAACATGTAGGACTTACACTAACTATAAAGATGGTGTACAACAATTAGGACTTAAAATAACTATAAAGATGGTCTACAACAGGTAGGGCTTACATTAAATATAAAGATGGTCTACAACAGGTAGGGCTTACACCAACAATAAAGATGGTCTACAACATGTAGGGCTTACACTAACCATAAAGATGGTCTACAACATGTAGGGCTTACACTAACCATAAAGATGGTCTACAACAGGTAGGGCTTACATTAAATATAAAGATGGTCTACAACAGGTAGGGCTTACACCAACAATAAAGATGGTCTACAACATGTAGGGCTTACACTAACCATAAAGATGGTCTACAACAGGTAGGGCTTACACTAACAATAAAGATGGTCTACAACATGTAGGGCTTACACTAACAATAAAGATGGTCTACAACATGTAGGGCTTACACTAACAATAAAGATGGTCTACAACAGGTAGGGCTTACACTAACAATAAAGATGGTCTACAGCATGTAGGACTTACACTAACTATAAAGATGGTGTACAATAAAGACTTAAAATAACTATAAAAGATGGTCTACAACAATTAGGATTTACAGTACCTATAAAGATGGCCTACAACAGGTAGGACTTACACTAACCATAAAGATGGTCTACAACAGGTAGGGCTTACACTAACAATAAAGATGGTCTACAACATGTAGGACTTACACTAACAATAAAGATGGTCTACAACATGTAGGACTTACACTAACCATAAAGATGGTATACAATAAAGACTTAAAATAACTATAAAAGATGGTCTACAACAATTAGGATTTACAGTACCTATAAAGATGGTCTACAACAGGTAGGACTTACACTAACTATAAAGATGGTCTACAACAGGTAGGGCTTACAGTACCTATAAAGATGGTCTACAACAGGTAGGACTTACACTAACTATAAAGATGGTCTACAACAGGTAGGACTTACACTAACCATAAAGATGGTGTACAACAATAAAGACTTAAAATAACTATAAAAGATGGTCTACAACAATTAGGATTTACAGTAACTATTGGCGCATTTCCACTAGGGCCTGCTTGGCGCGGTACGGTTCGATTCGCGACGGTTTGTGAGTGTTTCCATTAGTATCAGGTCCCAGTGAGCCGGCCCCTTCGGGTACTATTTTCGTACCGACTCGCTCGAGGTTCTAACCGTTCCGAAGCGGTACAGTTCTGTGACGTGGAGGAACAGCATGACACTGATTGGCCAGGGAGTGTCGTCATAGGTTGCGTCAGGAGAGCGACTCCTCCGCTATGCTATGGACTCCTCAGCCATTTTTAAAACCCAAGGAGCGAAGTCTGTTCCCTGGTCAAACGCCGAGGTACAAACCTTTCTGTTAATAATCAGCGATCAAAAAATCCAGGGCGAACTGGACGGGGCCACTAGAAATGTAAAGGTTTTTAGCGAGGTTTCCGCGCTAATGGCCACTCATGGCTACCAGCGGTCCATTCAGCAGTGCCGGTCGGTCCAAGCTAAAAAAGCTTAACGCGATTACCGGGCGGTGAAGGACCATAACGGACGCAGCGGAGCAAACCACAAAGACTGGAAATGGTTCCAGCAAATGGATGTCATATACGGTCACCGGCCAGCCAGTAACGGAAGAGAAAACGTGCCGGACAATGTCTGTGCTGGAGGCCACGGAGAATGGTGAGTGTATTGTGATTTCACAGTTTTACTACTAGGCTCGTAAAAGATGTAATATGAACGTAATATGAACGCATCTATTGTAAACGCAGGAATTTAGAGCTGTGTTTGTAGTTAATGTTACCACCACAGTCACTACTGTACAATAGCTAGCTCTTAGCCTTGCTAGTTGCTAGTTAGCTGTAGCCATAAACACAGCATGAGCAGCGATGACGTGCTACACATTTTGTGCAGTTACGCTATATTGTTGTTGCTTTCACGGGAATGCTTGTGTTTAATATTTGTTATTTTTTACGTTCAAGATTCCCCTTCCACTGACGAGGCGAGCGGAGTTGGCGGAAAATGTTTCCTTCAACCGGGCTTTCCTCGGGGTGCTTGGCGAACACCATGCGAGACAGACGCCAGTAAAAGCACACAAAATGTTGCTTGTAGTACTATAAATATTTATTTCATATAAAGCTATACGTATATATTTGCTTTTTGCACTTTTTTAACTATAACTATATTATTTACATATGTTGTACTTTAAATATCTATATTTCATAATAAAGTTTGATTTCATTTGATTGTATGACTGATGCTTTTTATGCAGGGTGTGTTCAGCCTGTTTGAGTAATACCAAATTATTATCAATAATTAGAGCAACCACATACAATAATGAAGATAAAGATAAATAAGTAATGCTATGTGTTAAGGGGCATCGACCGGTGTTGTGGTTGTATACAAATGATGTCACGACACTACAACCCGCGCGCCAACAGCGACTCCACCCACATTGGGGTGGTTCCCCATTGTAATGGAAACACAACGCGACCGTACCGTTCCGTTGCAAATCGACCCGTATCGAACCGTACCGCGCCAAGCAGGCCCTAGTGGAAATGCGCCATATAAAGATGGTCTACAACATGTAGGACTTACCACTCTAGCAGCTCGTTCCTGAGACTCACACTTCCTGCAGAACCACGGACCAGTTGGGACTTGGACAATTCCATAACAAGCTAAAGGGAAGAAAGAAAGAGACTCAGTTTTATCTGAAGGCACACATGAACCTGTACTTGGCCATGTAAGCAGTGCTGAATGGAGAATGCACAAGTGCCTTCTGTAAGTGTTTTACACTGTTGCCTTCAATTAATCTGTAATGCACTTTTACTTAAACAACCTGTCAGCCTTAAGCATCTCTCCATCACCACGAGACACATGGAGCCAAAACTGTATAAATACAAATGTCAAGACTACAACAGCAGTGTTGTGATCCATTTATTCAACTAATTGATGTTATAGAATAGTGAATATTTTATGTATGCGCACGTCTCCTCCGTGTTGTAAGGCCAAAAAGATTCATCAAGGTCACTTGGTTAACGAATGAACCAGCCGATTACACTCTTCAAATGAAATTAATATTGGGTCTGAATGTCACTCACAAGTCGCCTATAATATTAACATTCAGTGCCTTAAATCGGCTCAAAACACACTCTAAATATACCGAATGTGGAAGGCAGCAGTGAACCAGATGACCCGACATGACCCACATATCTTTAGTTAAACGACTCCAGGTATGTAGTGCAGCTCCGTGTACAACACTAACCGAGCCGTTGCAGCAGGCCTCCTGCGCCAGTTAGCCAGCTAGCCTCGCGTATGTGACCTAGTAGCGTTAGCTACACTGCTAAAGGGCCACGGCTGACTAAGAACCGCAGATAGGGGGACTAGATAGCGCACTGACAGCCCAACGAGAACGCGTTATCACGGCCACACAGGCGGCCACACGCACAACAGGAAACGCAACTCGGTACCGTGATAAGAAAATGGCTCTCCGCGGCTCCACATCCCGCTCAGACAACATCCTGTTGGCCTAGCGACATGGCTAGCTGTGTTAGCCGCGTTAGCTGTGCTAGTCGCGTTAGCTGTGCTAGCTGTGTTAGCCGCGTTAGCTGTGCTAGCTGCGAGGGAAAACCAAGCGCAGGTTGCTAGTTCACTGGTGGTGTTAGACGGTGACAGCCAGCTAGCTACACCGCGAGTTTGTGTTTTGGCGGCTTGCCAGCTAGCCAGTTAGCTAACATGTTGTAGCCTGCAGTCCGTCTAGTAAAGCGGGCGCCTAGCTAGCTTAGCCTAGCCTATCCGCCAGGTCGGCCTAACCCAGCTCGCCCATTAGCTAGCGGGCGACCACGCACGTACGACCCGGCCACAAACACGGTTCGCGGCGGCGTTCGTTCTCGACGCATTTAAACGCGGCGCGACCGCGAGCGTCCACGAAGGCGCGCCGAGGCGAGTTACCTTGATGCACGGCGACGTTGCAGCCGTGTCCGTCACAGTAAACCAGGGGGTTCTCCGCCCAGCCTCTCTCGTCTGAGCAAACGCAGCAGCCTCCAATCATCTCCTTCATAGTACTGGAGTAGTCGTCCTCGTCCGCCGCAAACACCTCGCCGGACACCATCTACGGGGAGAGCCGCCGTACAAAGGAAAGGGGCGGCCGAGCGTCCGTGTCGCGTCCTCGTGTCTCCGTCGTCGCGGACACCTCAAGTCCCATGTCGACGAAGAGCCATGTTGGATCGCGTTTTTAACATGTAATCTGCTGTTTTTTTTTTTTTTTTTTTTGTTCAACACACAAACCCCAAAGGCTCGGGAAGTACAAGCACGTGGGCGCATGCGCCGAGCAAAGCGAAGAGGAACGAGGTGATTGGCTCCGGCGCGGGGGCCCCCAAAGAGTGTTTGCTACGCGAGGAGATGCAAATGGAAGGATCACGCTGGAAATAACGTAGATAACGAACTCGTAAATACCACTGTTACAGTTCCGAGTTACAAAAAAAACTGGATGATATAGCTGGACAGGTGTAGACAGGTATATGTTTGCATACTTCAATATCCTTTCTGGACTGACCGTATTTTCCTCCCAGGAACTGTTCTTTCTGATGCAATGTTTACGTATGTGTTAGCTGTATGTTTTATGCGCTGATACTTGCTCATATGGTGACATACTTATGGGTTAGAATCACTTGCAGTTTGTAAAGCTTTTCTGTTGTTTCGCACACGTTGTGCTGTTTTGTTTACTTTTGTGATATCTTACTTTTATGGTATATAAACAATATCCCTTATTCAATAGTGCATATCTGTAAAGTTAATATATTTGTTTGTATTGAGCAGTGTGTTGATTGTTCTGCACTTGTTATTTATTTCAAATTTAGTTTGTGTGCTATCTACATGAAGGACATGAAGGAAACCACACACATGTACATACACATGTCCACACACACATACATGTACACACACACACATACACACACCCATGTACTTTAAACTGCATTCTTAATAACACTCTTTAATAACACTTTATTTTAAATATTAATATAACTAGGAATGTATTGAATTCCATGACCACAACATTATTAAAGAACCAGACTCTAGCCGGGTAATGGCCAGCAGCAAACATGGATACCTTGTCAGACAAGCGACAAAGAAGGCCATGCAATATGAGGCTATAATGTGCACAGTGAAAACTCTGAAATGTGGTCAAGAAATGGCCAAATGACATTAAACATCAGGAAGAGACAGATGGTGGTGTGTGTGTGTGTGTGTGTGTGTGTGTGTGTGTGTGTGTGTGTGTGTGTGTGTGGGGGGGGGGGGGTGACTGTAAAACAACATCACTTTTTATGTTTGCTTTCTGCTCTTAGCTAGAGAGTCTGTGAAGAAGGTGAAATTGCCTCTTTTCTGCCTATAATGGTGGGTTATTTTTGTGCCTGCGACTGCATGCTGGAAAAAAAGGAGTTGCATTTTTTTCATTTCTTAGTCTTATTGTGTTTTGTATTGTGCATTGTTTTCTGCTGCTTTTAATGGTTTGTTTGTATATGTGTGTGTATATATATATATATATATATATATATATATATATATATATGTGTGTGTGTGTGTGTGTGTGTATGTATGTGTGTGTGTGTGTATACATATATATATATAATTAAGTGATCTGCGGTAAGTGTTAAGGAGATACGATGATTCAGTAGGGGTCCATACATTTTCATTTTATATATATATATATATATATATATATATATTTATTTATTTATAATCCGTCTATCCTGCTTACCATATATATTGATCTGTGGGTAAGCATTCCATACTGGTTCAAATTCTTGCATGTTGCCCAGTCTGTACAGCACTTACAGATGTGATTATCCATCATGCCTTGTTACTGTTTGCACAGGGGGCAACCCTGATCAGAGATGAGGCTGTGTTGCAACACTGGGTCTGACTACAAACACAAGCAGATAATCAGGACACACTTCATATTGGGTGGTGTACTGAAATTTGAGTGTAACTTCAAAAGCAATTTTTAAAGAAAAGTCAAACAATGTTTGCATCAAATGTATTTGTGTGTGTCAGTGAAGTTGTGCTTTGTTTGACCAGTCTGTGGAATAATGAATCGAGCACAGTGGGCTAAATATGTTGTATCTTAGCCCAGGTAGACTTTTGTATGGGATGAATACAGTTCCATCTGGCTGCTTATAACACACAGCGTTAGTTATGGAATGTAGACATTAAGGTTACACGTAATCTTATGTAGAGGTTCAAAACTAATTGTTAATTGATTTTTACTGCCAAAGGTTTATTTTGTATTTGACAGGTATTTTTGATTGATTGTATTAATGGCAAATTGGAAATTGAACAGCTATTAACAGTAAATCATTCTCATCTCAACTGAAGGCAAAAATAGGAGGTCATGTTCCAGACTAAGCTGACGAAACTTAAAACAACACTTTAATCACCCAACCGATTACAATTAATTTGGATCTTAATTTGTTTTTTCTGGAAGTTACCTAGACAACAGAGGTAGCATGCAAATGTTGCATTGGTCTGCATTTTATTTATTCACAGACAATGGACAGTACCTCACACCAAAAGGATTTATAAAAGTAAATACAGCTTTTTAAACAAGGTGTTTAAAAACAAAACTCTGAGAACGCCAGAGGACTTAGCGTATGTACATAAACTGAATCTTTTATGCTTATATACATGAGAACAATTGTATGGTCAACTTAAAAATGTTTTTATCCTGTTTGGCTTTTTGTAGCTAATCTAAAATCTTATATTCTGTTTGGACGCAGATACGTCTACGTTGGAAAATGGATTTGTTTCTCTTTTTGGTTTATTTCTCTTTTACAAAGTAAACCTTGAACTTTGCAACAAGACAGTATGAACCCACGTTTCTACCAGCAAGGATGTCGCACACTTTGTATGAGATTAATGTCAAGTACAATAAAACTCCCTTTATCGTGCACCGCTGTTCACACAAGCCAGTAAAACATTATAAAGGAATGATCAGGCCTCGTGACAAAGCGGCTGTAAAATTCACCTGTATCTCTGTTTAACAAAAAATCATATACGATGGAACCTTGTGCGTTGATATTTGTCATATTTTCTCTCCACGTGGCAGTATTTTTAAAAATATTGCTGCTTGTTGTGGGTTAAATCTAAAGCAAACAGCCCAATAGCTATATGTTTGGATGTAATATTCAACATTTTGGACACAGCGTAGTCTTACTCCTCGCGCAGGGAGGGGTTAAAGGGGAGTTTGCCTATGGCACGAGCTCTTTATACGCAAAGACTTGTGGGTAAGGTAGGGGCACACACAATACAAGTAGACTCGACATGGTAGGGTGAAAGGTTATTTCAGCCCACCCCCAACCAGCTCGCGCACACGTTTCAGGTTGCAGTAACGCGCTCGTGCGCTTTTTGATTCTGAGAAAGGAAACTGACTTTAATGCTGTAACCTACTTAGTCTCGTAGCCTAATATACATCAAAACGGGTTTGTCTACTTACTTGGACTTGGTTATACAACATACAGCACACGATGTAAGGACGTAAAAGAAGGAGATGGACCTCAAGAATGAGGCTTAGTTTTAATGAGTGAACAAAGACTTTATGTGCATCATGTTATAACTTAGGGCATGGAGGTAAAGCTAAGAGCTTTGTCCGTTATCTTATATTATATTCATGAAATATTACGCTATATTTATTTTCCTCAATTAGGGTAAGCACTTACTCGGAGATATTTAATCACTTTCATGGGACATAGCATGTAGTGAAATAAAGTTTTTACCATCCCTCACTTGGAATTGGTTACTGTGCTCGCACCTTTACTCATGGTGTTTCTCTTAAACATGCACGAAAATATTTTTAATAACTTCCTTTGTAGTATAAATCCGTCGGTGTAAAATCAGTTAATTACATATTTTGTGTAAAAAAAATGGCTGCTGATTATACGTCTAATTTTATCCCAAATCCACGCGCTATTTCAAGAAGGCTAAAGGAAACGAACTGAACGTGTTGCCCTTAAAATGCTTGAGAAAACTCTGGAGGAAGCAAGATGGAAAACGGGCTCTTTGTTCTGCTATTGTTTCCGAAATGCGCGTCGAACAAGCGTGATCTTACCTTAAGACTCTAATCTGAGAATCTTCTTCCTCAAACTTTGTGCTCACGGTCCTTTCGAAAAAAAAAAGCACGCACACGTCTAACAATATTCAAATCTAAATATTTAATAAAGTGTATGAAGCTTCTTTTTTTCATTGGGCGAGCGACGTATTTCCCGTGCTATGTTTGAGACTCCGAGCACGTTGTAGAAAGTGTGCGGACCCCCGCTTGGTGAGTCGGTCACGTCTGAAGCTTCAAGGCCCCGTCCTAATTTCACCGCAACAAGAGTGAGGACGAGAGCCTAACATACCCCTGCTCAAAATGAGATGATATTAAATATTTATCTTGTTTTAACTAGATGGAAAAATATCACAAGTAAAAATAGTTTTATATTCCAGTTATGATTAAATCTTTGGGCCTGGAAGCAAGCGGATTAATGTAAAAGTTACATTATCATGTGTATTATCATGAGACGTTTACATACAGGTCTCATCAAATCCCAGGACCATAAAGCCCAGCAAATAGTTTCAGTGTGAATATCACTGCAATGACGAGTTGATTTGAGATCACTTCTAATGTGAATAACAGCACAGAAGACAGAGCTGATTAGAGAATCATTACAGAAACAAATCAATAATCATAGTGAATATTCCCATCTTGACGACGGGACTGTAAAATGAGTGCTTGGTTGAACATACAATTTTACCACGAATAGGAGACATCACAGTCTATTGTAAATAACTCACTACCCCACAGGGCAACAAAAGCCAGCAACAGAGCGCGTGAAGAGGCCTGGCACAAGAGCGGTATCTGGAACCCCGCGTGCCTATATTTTTGTTTGTTGTCACCATTACCAAAGTGTTTAGAATATGCCAGTAAAAACTGCATGGAGATAAAAAAAATCACAACACCGCCGGTCGAGCGCGCGGATCAATCGTCAACATTCATGTCATAACGGATGGGGCTATTCAAGGAGCTTTGACGATTGAAATACAAAGATTCAGTGGATGTTGTTTTATAAATAGATCCTACAGAATGATGTGGGCCTATAGGGGAGGGCTTTGTAAGGCTGGAGACTGGATAAACTTAACCATCGGCGCTTTACAAAAGGACGTTTTGAAAACGGTCCACTTGTTTGATATAAAAATAGACATACATAAGCGTGCATCTTGTTCTAAAAGCAAAACAAACCGCGCGCGTGCACAGGCACACACACACACAAACACACGCGCTCGCGCGCGCACACACACACACACACACACACACACACACAGAAACAACGGCACCAGGAACAGCAAGTAGGCCTAAAGTGTCAAAATGACACTTGGGACACTTAGTATTATGTAGCATAGCCTGAGTATCAGAATCTGACCTTGACTGCGTTTGCCAGCCGTGGTTCCCAACAAGGAATTAAAAAATGTTAAGCCCAATAATTCAGAGGAAAGACTAACACTCGCCTTTAAGGGTTATTGGAGAAATGATCGAAACTGGATTTTTTCCAGTAACGTTGCAACGTTGTTTTATCAAAATAATCTACGTCTTTCTTGCATCTATATCGTGAGCTGTAGGCGCGATATAGGTATTTCGTGGCACGGCCTCCCAAAGAATAGAGCGCGAGGCCATTTTAAAAAGAGGCTAACCTGCATTATATAAAGGGTGCATTAAAGAAAAAACTATTTGCAAGTCCATCTAAACCAGCACAAGTTTGTTCTTGCTGTTCACTAGTGCTATGCTTGTTTAATAAAATGTATGCTTACTCATTAGACGTGAACGATAAGTGCAAACTGCCTCGGACATCTGAATATGGGCATCATTTATAATAACCCTGGACATGCATCTAGAGTATATGAAATATAACCCAGCCACACGCCAGGTTTTTAATGAGTACTAGGCCGTTTAATGGTTATGAGAGCAAATCTATTAATTAGGTTGATTAATTAATTAATTGCTGGTGTAAATCATAGAGTATGCAGTCATTCCTAACTCCAACAAATATAATTTTAACGTAATACTAATAGTCTATGATAGTGCTAGATTCGATTAGTAACAGAACAACAATAATATAGAAGTAGGCCTAAAATAATAACAACAAAATCAACAACAGTGATAAAAAACGGAAGCGGTCGCAATATTCTGCTTATGTAGACTAGAACTGCTCATATAGTGGGAGTCTGAAAGCTAACATTGTAAACAAACGTTATATTCTTTTTAGGGCCTAAGTGAAGGTTAAAGAATCGCCTTCCTTGATCGTCAAGAATTCTTTTCTTTTTATGCCATCAGAAAATGTGACAGGTAATTTGCATTGAAATGTTTGCGATGGTTTGAAATTGATTATGGTAATTAACAAACAATTTCCATCAAGTGTTCCATAAAGCACGTGCTATATAAACGCTGCAAATCATCGATCGCCTCCCCCTCCCCACGCCAGTCGGAGGGAGGTTTGGTGGGCTTGGTGGTGTTGCATGGGGGGGGGGGGGTGTTCGACTTGGGGTGGTATTCAAAGCCAGTACCTGAATGGAGCGCGAGCAACGTTGTCCACGCACTCTTCTTTATTAGCTATTACATCAAATCACGTGGTGTTTCAGTCTTAGGGGTTTTGAGGCCTAAAAGTTATCTTGATTTTATGGATAATAGTTCCAGTTTTAAAAGTCCTATTGTTAAAATAAAGTGTCAGTGTACACCACATTTGAACATAAATGTTTGTTAGACTCCAGTAATATACGGACAAAACGCATTTGGAGTAATGGTAAAGCACAGCATGTAGTTATTCATCATTTTCTATTCATCCTCTCTCTCTCTCTCTCTCTCTCTCTCCCTCCCTCCCTCTCGCTCTCTGCCATTGTAAAATCGGCATATGTCAGTACACAGACCCAAACGGGGGAGGGGAAGACTCCACGGGAAGGTCCGTTATTTTCTATTGCATACGTTGGTAGGAAGTGGGGGAAATGCCTGCTCGATATATGTTAAAAAAATGGATGACAACTGTTATCTTTCTGTCATTCTTTCACACAGGCACAAGGACTCTCTCTCTTTCTCCCTCTCTCTCTCTCTCTCTCTCTCTCTCACACACACACACACACACACACACACACACACACACACACACACTCACACTCACACACTCAAAGTGACTGAAATCCTTATTCACATGCTAACGTGAAATTGTACTCGAAATGTAGTCTCTTTTAAGTTTATACCAAGAGTCGTTGGTGTAGTCGTTATTATTGCCTGTCGCTATGGGGTTTGAAGGAGGAAAACCAACGTGAAATCACCATTAGACCATTAACATACGGTTTTAAATTCATTTATTTCCATTATATGTTTTCCAGAAGACAACCCTGAAGGCATGTTGTTAATTTATTTAGATTTTGATTCTGGACAATATGGATCCATAAATCTGAGGACAATAGGCCTACGCTACGCTAAAGCTCAGGAGGCGTACACTACACACACACACACACACAGTGAGAGTAAGAGTGAGCGAGAGCTTTTACTGAAAAGCCTCTGAACACAAAAGACAATAAAACGTAGTTTGTTAATGATTTAAAAGCGTTTCTTCCTAATACGCCATTCTTCCAAAATTTATAATAACTTTTCGCTAAACAGATTGTCAACAGTCGTGAGTTAGGTTTCTAAACATAATTTAATTCTGCTGTCCGAACAGTTCACAATTGTTTGATGTTTCGCGTTGACTTGTAGTCTACAATAATTCAAGTACGTGAATAATACTACGAACTAATTCGGCAATTTACACATATTTAAATTCACAAGTAAGATTAAAGAAATCTTAGTGCTTGTGGTGAAAATATGATTTATTTATGTAGTGTAAAATGGAGGGAATTATTTTTAAGGAAAAATGAAATTCACACAGGTTTGAATTTGAATTACATTTATGGTCTTACAGGATCATAGTATATAACAAATGAAATCATGAACTTCTCGCGGTTGCAATATTTAGACTATTTTAACAAGAGAGGTGGGAGTACAATAGTATGGTAATTACTTGGGGGGGAGGCGGTGTTGGAATATCCATTTTTATTGCATCACCTGTCAGTAGCGTCCAATCAGCGTCGAGTCTGGAAGCATTAATTGATGAAGGTGTCTCCGAACTTGTTCACTTCCCGCTGTCAGTTTATTTGTGACTAAACCAGCACCGGGAACAGCAGCTGCATTTGGGGCTTTTATTCTCTCTCTCTTTCTTTCCCTCTCTCTCGCTCTCTCTCTCTCTCTCCTCTTTTTATCCTTCTCACTCTGGCAGTGCTGTTCACCTTCCTCGTCTCCTCATGGGCAATTGAGTAGAGAACTGAGGGGCCGCAGGTATACGCACAGACAGGCTGCAACCAGCCTGTCGGGAACATCTCACACATTCCATCAATCATGCTGTGCCCAAGCCGATGGGCATATTGTTTTAATTCATTCAGAACAATTCATTTTTCTATTTCAAACTTTTGCTCATGACGCAGTGTGGACATATCGTAGGCTGTGTTGGAGTGGTTTGCAGAATGCCTTGAGCTCGTGCATCGCTGCTTTGTGGACATACATCCCGCTAAATGTTGGAATTAACGCGTTAAGGAAAAATGGGAGACCTGGAGTTTGGATTCGAGGAAATGCAGGGCGTAAAGCTGGGATATCTGGTTATTAAAGGCAAACAAATGTTTGCCCTCTCGCAAGTCTTCACCGACCTCTTAAAAAATATCCCGCGGACTACTGTGCACAAACGAATGGATCACCTAAACGTGAAGAAACATCACTGTGATTTAGAGGAACTGCGAAAGCTCAAAGCAATAAACTCTATAGCGTTTCACGCCGCTAAATGTACTTTGATTTCAAGAGAGGATGTGGAAGCTCTGTATTTCTCTTGTAAAACGGAACGCGTTCTGAAATCCAACAAAAGAAGGACAAAGACAAAACCACCAGAACACCTGCGTGACGACAAAACCCACACGGAGGCCAGAAATGGGTTTTGGAAAGAAAAAGTTTGGTTAAGTTTGCGTGGAGTTCCACAGACCCTCACACTCAAAAACAAAGCTGTTAGACAGGACGTCGCTTCTGGTGCTCACAATCTACCTCAAATTTACAGCAAATCCTTTCGTCGTGATTTTCAACCAGTGACGACGTCGGCATGTAAACCGTTTAAAAACTATGAAACCGTCCAAATACCTGGCGACTGTGTGGCGTTTAATCAGAAACACTCGTTTTTTCGCAACGTCGTTCACCGACATCCAGTGTTCTGTCAGTCCGCCATTGCTGCGCAGCCCAGACACCCGGGCACCGTCGACCTGCTTTACAAGAGGAGGAGGAAACGCGAGAGCGCCAGGAGGCACTTTTGGAGTAGAAACGGACGCTGTCGTCAGGTTCTGCTCGTCCCGAAATGCTGCAAACCAAAAGTACCAAATGGATCTTTAAGACCGTTTCACCCGGAGCACGAGCGCTACGCAGAACCCAGACATGTTCAGGAGAGCTGCAGCAGCGACACCGAGTCCAGTTCCGTCTCGGAGCGGCTAAACAACGACTCGGATTTCGGCTCGAGTTTGTCCACCACCACCAACTCCGGAACTTCGGACGAGGAGGAAGACGAGTCTCCCTCGTGCTCTTCGGACGACAGCAGTGATGAAGAGAGTTCTTCTCAGTCCGACTCGAGCTCTGTGTCCAGTCAAGTTTCGACCCAGAGTATTCGGTTCAGGCGTGCGGGCTTCTCAAACCTCAATACGAAATCACCTCTGGTGTTACAACCAACTTTCCATTATCGTCCCAATCTTCAGCACAAATCAGGCATCCATGGAACCATGGCGGCCCTGGATTGTGAAAGGGCGATAAATTTCCAAAAACTGGACATTGCAACCTGGAGGCATATGTGCAGGGACGGTGACGCTTCAAATGTGAGAAAGTTGTGCACGGTGGGGAATTCTTTCTCAGGGTTAAGAAGAGACGCCACTCCAGAAACAGTATTACAACTCGACTTCTCAAACGACCCAAAGACAGCAGACCACGTAAGTAGCAGAATCAAAGACATGGGTTTTACGTCCGGCACAGACCGAAAGGTATTTCCACAACAAAGAGCACCAGGACATTCTAAGAAATGCTACCAGGTACTGGTCCCACACTGCACCCAGGACGAAGACACGGCCATTTCTAAGCCTCCTGATCATTTTTCAGTAGCTGCAAATTCCAAAAAAGATGTAAATGTAGCCAACTGTCACAAACTGCCTTCACCTCTCAAAACAATCAAAAGAGAAGCCGTGGAGTCCAGCACTGTTGAGAACTCACACAACGAAAGCAACACGACAGGGAAAACCGCAGCCTTTCCACTAAATAACGTCAAAATTAAAGTGGAGGATCCGTTTGATGAATACGAATATGCAAGTCAAGGCCCTGGTCACCAATGCAAAGGAAACGACGTGTATGGTTTGTATATCAGTGAAAATATAGAAGCGGATCATTGTGAAGCTGCCAGTGAAACAACCCCCCTTCCTTCTAACCAGGAATCCAGTAGCACTTTAAACACTCATTGTGCCCACAAAGGAGAATACAGAAACGGTACAAGAGTCAGAAAAAACTGCAGGGCTCCAATTTTGGGGAAGAAGACCGAAAACGCGGGGACGCCAGTAAAATCGACCACAAAAGTTGACGGGAGTCCTCGCGCTGCTGAGAAATGCGCGAGCTTCGAGTGCTCGAGCGAGGACGGCGCGCGCGCAAACAAACGCAAACGCGCCGCCAACAACCCTCCGTCCCTGCAAAAACCCTTCGACTTCATGGCGAATTTTCCATCCCCGCCTTCGTTGATTGTCGGAAGCGACGGAGATTTGAGTCCCGCGTACACGTTGAGCTCTTTCAGGGACGCGCGGCCGCCCCACCGCTCCCACCCGGTGTGGAGATGGCGGCTCGGCCGCTCGGTTGTTCCTCCCCCTCCAAACCAGAGATCCAGGAAAACGCTCCCTTGAACCGGGCTTACGCATCTCGATCCCAGTCTTAAACCCGCGCCAGGCACTGATAACCCTAATGATTTGTTTGTGTTGCCCTTTGTTTTGAGTGAACTGGGCCACACCGCTGGAAAAGCCCATTTCACCGTGCTTTAGGACACAGTGGAATACCGGATATTTCAGTAAGATGTCCCCCCATTACAACAATGGATATTGTTTTTGCCAAATGACTCGTGTTTTTTTGCTGTTGTGACCATGCTCTGAGACCTGTTGAAATGTTAGGCTTGGGAACGATACATGGATAACATTGTAATCATTTTGTGCCAACACAGATAGTAATGGTCGGTTCTGACTATTAAAATCACCGCTCATATTTTCAGTATACTCCCTATTTACCGGGCCCAAATATTTTCCCAAGCGCCCGTGTTAATGAGTCAGTAAACTTAGTAAAATATGTTGGCCTCTTACACGCAATGTAGAGGTCACATATATCATGTGTTTTCAGCATTGTGGGCCTGATGGTTATATCGTGTTTATTTATTTATTTAGGGGGTGTGCAGAGTGGTAGGCGCTTGCTTCTATTAGCCTACAGACCCAGCACACCACACTGTAAACCCAACACAAAGGCCGTGGTACAACTGACAATCAAGAGCGGTTTGATTTGCACGAAGTCAAGAAGAGGACGACACACCAAATCGAGGACGTTATGGCACACGCATTAATAGGTCGTGGTAGGCTGTGTAACAACGGAAGCACAAATTTACTCTACGTTGCACTTTGACACAATGCTAAGGCTCAGTAGAAATATATACTGAATACAAAAAGACCCCACAAAAAAGAACGTGCAAGATGACATATTTGTGGAAGGTTTTTTTAATTAGTAAATATAATGGGTGCTATTTCACAGTAAGATGGGTAAATCTTCATTTTATCAAAAATTCAGTTTTACCAACAAACATAACTTCAAACAGTTGGCTGCTGGTTTGATATACATCAGAATTAAAGTTTGATAATATATCATGCGTTTTCAGAATTGTCAGTGAAGCTGTAAGCTGTATTTCCCATCTCAGAACAGCCTACTTTGGTATCCATGTTGATATCTAACTGCTTGGATTGTATTTCTATTTCCTGCCGAATTACAATGTGCAACTAGAGAGCCTAAGATTTAATTTCAAAGACATGAAAATGCAGCTGTTATCGTGGTGTTCCTCTGGAGTTCTCTGTACCATGTATATACTCGTGAATGTACTGTGATGTAGCATATTTGTTTACCTAAGTGAAAGCAGACGGTTTCTTATAAATGGGTCTATAAATAACCCCGATTTGAATGTGGAGTCGAGCTAGGCCACATAGATTTGAAAGCACTCCAAAATGTGCATGATTTCAACCATGAACGTGACCTCATGTCCACTCCGTCTTTCTCTACAAAAAAAAAAGAACTGTATACGTTGTCAGTTTAACGTGTTTGGTCGACAGCGCTCCGAAAAACACGCTGCTTGGTGAATGGGCGATTGCGTGTTGAAGCGTGGAGCTCCTTATTGCCTTCGTGTATTTTTTTGTAGTTTGTTAGGCTAATGAAGGCCTATTCACGGAGCACGAATTTGTAGCTTATGAATTGCAAATGGACATGCTGCAATAAGATACAAAACGTAGACTCATTATTTAAAAAAAGAAACTATTTTTTGATGAGACCCATTAATGTACCCTACGATTGTTTGCTAAGCCTCTGGCGAAATGCATGTAAAGGTGCACTGTGAACTGACTTGGCGAAAGGGGAATTTCCTTTTCGCCAAATTAGAAGTAGAATGTAAAGCAGACGACACGAATTCAAATGTATTAGGCCTATACCCGCAGAGAGCTGGACAGGACAGTGACTGCATTTACCATAAACCACATATGGGCCTGTATATGGTCGAGGTGGGAAGCATCATCTTTCTATTCCTCTACCTTTTCTACAATACTTGAGGTCAGATTTTTGACATGAATTTTTTAAATTTGAAGTCACTGGTTGTGTACAAATGCATATTTATTTTTGTGATTTTTTTCTGGTTTTGTATACCTTTGTTGTGTAAGAAAAATGCACTCGAATTGAAAACTTGAATGGTGGATTCTGAAGCACTTTTCTTTCTTCTCTCTAAATGATGAAATATTCATTAAATGTATTTGAGTGTACATTGTGTTGAGCCTTGCCATCAAATATCTTATTCGTTATTCCACTCAACACCACTTTAATAGGGTGGGGACCTAGAAAATCGACCAGGTGAATTAGGGTGCAAATAACAGCGTCATACGGAGGTGTAAGATCGAACTTGCATGTAAGTTGTTTATTGTAAAGGCAAGTGTGTTTGAGTGGGGGAGGGGGCTCGCAATCTCGAGTCCTTTGCCCTGTTTAACACTGATTCATTCCAAAAGCTTTATGCAAGCGCACGAAACTAGGAGAATCCCATGAACCCAAGGGCTCATAGGGGAACGAATATATTTTTGAACATAAGAAATAGGACAACCCACTCACGTGAGAGAAAACGTGACTGCTGCGTTAAACATTTTATAAAGCTTAATTGGTGTGAGTGAACGGCTCTAAGAAGTGTCGCAACCACACCTGGCGATTACATACATGTATGTAGGCCACACAAAATACAACTTAATAAAAACAAATAAGTGTATAAGTGTTCATGATAAACGAGCTGACACAATTCAAGACCCCCACATTTTTAAGTTAGTATCCAAATGACCAAACTCGTACGGCAACATTAAGTGCTTATCTGAAAGACTACAGACTACCGTTAAACACTGTAATCAGTAAACTGTTCTTTAATAAACTACTAACCAATTGATGGTTTATATTGCGGGGGACAAGATCACACCCATGTTTATTGATTGTTTCACCTTAATGTAATTATTTTTTTATAGAGCTCTTAACATTCTTATATGCTCTCAATAATTCCTAAATTGCATTGTTTATGTGGTATAATGTTTATTTATGCTAGTACACACCAATCATCACACTAACGTTTGCACAGTTAATGGCGGTTGAGGCCCTTATCTCGTCCAGATAGCGTTCCCACTTGTAGGCGTCAGTGGTGTTATGGTTATTTCAGGCCGACTATCCGGCTAAACTATTAAATTGTATTGAAATGCTGATGTAGCAAATCAGGGGATTGGCGTAGTCTGTGGTAGGAGGCGTTTAAAAAGGCTTAAGGAGCAGGGTCTCCGTAGAGGGCCAGAAGAGGTCGGTGAGGTCGAATGAAACTATACGCTGTTATGACGTGAAGATTTTAAAAATAATTATATATATATATATATATATATATATATATATATATATATATATATATATATATATATATATATATATATATATATATATATATATATATATATAAGGAGTATCAGCTAGCCTGCGATTCGACTTAACGATAGTGTGTAGAGGAAGTGTCAATGCAGTAGGACAGTGGGACTAAACCTACCATTGGCTATCAATTACTTGTATGCCGTAGGGATCGTTATTTAAGTTATTAATTAATTATTATTAGTAGTAGGTAGTATTATCAAAGTTCTGTAAAGCCTTCACGAACTATATTATACTAATAGGGCTGACCTAGGTTACAGACTTAACTGTTTGAATATTTTTGTTGGAAATTTTATTTAAATACACTCAAATATGTCCTATAAAGGTTTACTCAATGACGTTTCAAAACATGAGAATTCAACACAAACCCACACAGAATCCATAATTATCGACCAAATTCCAGAGACATACATACACAACCACCGTCATGTGACTTAAATGTTTAAATAAATGCATCTGACATTCTAGTGCTGCTTGTTTGTTAAAAAACAATACTAGAGTGACCTGAGAATGGCCTAGCCGCAGTGTATCTGCATATTCAAACAGTAAAAAGACGTTTACGGATTAATAAAAGTTCTCCCAACTGAATCTCGTGCCCAATACGTCAGCACGTTTTTATTGGCCCGCGTGCAGGTACTGGATCATCTAGCCCACTGGGTTGCTACAGGTTTGGATTATTCGACTATGTGTTATTTAGATCAGCATAAAAACAAGCCGTGGCGACAGTCGCTTTCTGAGGTGTCCGTGTGTCGCTGGTGATCCGTATTCGTCTTGCTGTAAAAAGGGCCAGCATCTCGTTTGTGTTTTAAAGCAGAACGCTGCCAAGCACGCAGGTTTATTTTAGTCAAAGTCTAATCCATCAGGCCTGATTCTGAATATAAAGTCATATCAGTTTTAGGTGATTTAGGTGATTATGTTTCATAAAGATTTTGAAAATAAAGATAAGATTTAAACATATTTTATGACCACATATTGGTCCTATATTAGGACTAATCTTAAAATCTGTCCGGTCTTACGTAACGTACTAACTGGTCTCGTTTTGATTTGTTGGGCCATCAGTAAGAGACCCGATTACATTCCTCCCCGCCCCGCCCCTAGTTCACGTTAATCCAACCCAGGGAGAGAGTCAAATAAAATAATGCTTTTATAATGCTTTAATAATGCTTTGGAAGGAATACATTGCACCGCATTTGGCTTCTGTTATTTGGATTTACCAGCTAAACATGCATTGTGATTCACTCCTGTGACTCAAAAAAAAGCCTGTTGTTAAAAAACATGATAAGAGCTGTTTACCAATTTATTCGCAGAAAATCAACAAGATGTGCTCTATGTCTTTGTTTGTTGTATTTTTCTTACAATGTTTATTATTTACTCTAAAGCTAGAACTTTTGGAAAGAAGAGGCCCTAGTCGCGTAGGTGTTAAACGGTGAATGCGGGAAGATTAGACTTGGTTCGTCTAGATTTGTCACTTTGCCAAAGACGTTAAAGGGGAATATCAGAAGAATTTAGGTTACACAGCGTACAGCGTGACAGTATAATACACTGAACACATAGAAGCACAGTATACGGGGTTTCTGAAATTCAATTGTTCATTGAAGAATGAAGCCTTTCTTTCTTTAAACCTAAAAGTAAAAGCTGTTTATTCTATATAACCAATTTACCAAAAGCACATAGGATACCTGGGTTCTAGGACATACACTTCATCAAAACTAGAGTATCTCATAAAGTGAAAATGACTTGATTTGTCCAACCTACCAAATGTCATTTTCCGTCAGGATAATACCACCTATCCTGGACTAGCGAGGAGACGACCGTGCTTTGTTTAGCAGGGAGAGGGGGTGGAAGGACTCACTCAGCTCTAAACAATGACATATCTGAATCCGTTCAGTTTGATTGACACGGAGCTTCTATTCGACCTCCGGGTAAAGGGCTCCGTGTGAATGAATAGAACATGCCTCCTGAACGGATATTTTGTCCTCAAACAGAGGGAAATGTTCCCGTTTCAGAAATGCTAAACTACCCAGCCTATAGGGTACTTTTAATCGTTTTACACAGGGCAGCCAATGCCAGAAATTAGTCCCCAAACGGATAGGCCCTAACAAGCTGAAATAAATGTTGAGCCTCTTGAATTCCACACATTTTGTGCTAAAATGTGAGCTGCGCGTGGACTGCTCGATGACGTGATTTTATACTATAGAACCACATTCATTACGCAATGAGCAAATAAGACGATGACGTGTGTTACACACCAATACGGTGGAATAATAATTTGTAAGCATAAAATGCAACGCGTGCTCTAGCACGAGGAAAGACCTTTAACAAATCCCAATAAACCTTTAACACAAGACGCCTTTCACAGACCTATAGCTTTTGAGGGTCTAGAAGTCTAATACCGAATTATAAGACAGCCCCAAGGGAGCGTAACCAAATGGAATATGCTCATTAATTAAAACGTGTTGATTCAGGTGTCAGTAACAAGCTTTGGCTCGAATGTAGAACTAGACTACTGGCGCCGGTCTACCTTTGAAGGCTGAACGATGATTTCGAATAAGATATATATATATATATATATATATATATATATATATATTCGAATAAGATATATATCTCCAGCCTCCTGATATTTGAAGTTACAGCAAGATAAAAGATTATAAGAAAAGTGGAATTTCATGAAGACGCCTATTGTGCTAGAATAAGACCACCTAACCGACATAAAAGCCCACCTAACCGACAAGTGAACGTTAGAGCAACATAAAATGTGATTTTTACACACTCGTTTAAGTTATTACATCACAACAGTTAAGCTGTTTAGAGCTGATTAGAAGAATCCGATGATCAAACTCCCCTAGATTTGATTTGTAGAGTGTGATAGCCTATACGTTTCTTTGTGGAAAAATCCTTGCTGGCCGTTGTCAAATTGTGTCGTTTGGACGAGTCCTTCTGAAAAATCTAAATCTAAACTCAAAGATTTCAAATGAACGTGCAAAATCATCAAAAAGTTAATAAAACATAATGTAGTTATGTAATATTCAGATTTAGGTTCAACTAAGTTTATTTGGTTACAACAAAAATATGGGATTACTGTAAACAATAGGTGCAGAAAGCTTGAATCAACAGGGCTTTCTTTCGAAAACAATAATTAGGCGTCCTTCAAAAGATTTTTAAAGGTCCAACCACACCTCCTACAGTGGTGGGGTGAAATTCATGTTAGTGAAATCTGGTTTCATATAGGCTACTGGTTTGAAACAGTTCGGATATTTCCACACTTTTAAGAGTACATTCCAGGGGATCGCACAAAATGAGTTGGAAATGTAATTTCTGCTTTAAACATCTGAGAGTTCCTCTATTATAAACTATAAGACCTATTGCTGTCAAATTCGCAAGAGCAGTGTAACACACACTCGTCCAGACCTTTTATTTCTCTCACTGACAAAAACATCTTCATTGTCTGTAGGCCTACTGACTACCTAAAACTAAAGTTCTAGCACATGCTAGAACTGCTGTGTGTCCTAACTAGCTTACAGATCTTGAATTAAAATGACCCATGTCAGCTGGTTCCAGTCATATTAAAAAACTAACCAGCACGCTATATGTTTCTTTCACTTACTAAAGACCACCAGAGGTAAGCAGAATGTTGTATTTTTATATTTAAGGCCTTATTTGCGTTTATTGGTGCTACAACATTCAAACCGAGCCTGTACTGGTGCGGCATTAACATACTTTTTCATTCTCTGACTGAAAAATTATGAAAATGAAACAGGTAACTATAAATATATATAAAGCCAAGCGCGTCAGGAACTGGACCGAGTGTGACGCGTGCGGCCCGTCCGGCTTGTACTTGTTGGTGATTTTGATCGGTCCTGCTATTAAATCTTAAAGTCGGTCAGCGGTTCCAGCGGTTAAAGAGCGGCGATTTAAAATGTCCAAATAAAACCAGTTTTTATTGTGGAAAGTGCTGGGTCAAATGGCCGTTCTCTTGGCTATACAAGTTGGTTTTGCTTGATAAAATCCAGTGTAAATCACAATACATTTGTTTAGGCCACTAAACAAATTAAGTTTAAATTAACCATGATATAAAAAGACTATAAAAGACAAAAATCATATTTTCCGTTTATTGTTAGGGCTGTTCGGTCATAACAATCAGAGTCACGGATCAGGTAAAATATGGAAAATGTGTCTCACGCATCATCATCATCATCATCATACAGGCCTAAGGGAGTGGGTAAAACAAACACGTCTTGGTACCTTGACAAACCATAAGCATAAGCTGAATATAAATGTTCGGTTAAGTCCATGAATATGTATAACAAACTGTACTATACTGACAGGCCCTGAAGCCTGCAGTCGTCTACCCAGAGAGATTTGCTCTCAATCTCATTCCTCCTAGATTGGTCTTTATAGGTTTCTCAACTTTCAGAAAACAAAATGTATCTTAATGTATTGGTTGTATTTATGTAGAATTGTAAAATAACTATGCATTCTTTCTCTTAACTCAGTTTGGAAATAAAACAACCTAGTTTTGTTCATTTTGGTTCTGCAATCTTGAAACGTATAATTATCATACAAACATACGGCTTGCATTGAAGTACTCCTGAAAATGTAATTTTGTTGGCTTGTCGTCACAAGGTTTACTTTTAAGAAAGCCTTCAAACTTAGAAAGACGTAGGTTTATTTGTCATATTTCTGTTGGGGTTTTCCGACTACATCGACGTATGTATGAATCCAAGCACAACCAAATTACACCATATTTCTATCAGAAAGATGTTAGGGTTTTCTTTTAATAAATAAGTTCCAGAATAATCTTTAATCTGCATAAAACATTTATTATATGCGGTTTTACTGATAGTCGTAGGCTACACGTAGTAGGTTACATGACAATAATAAGATGAGCTTGTGAATCTATTTTCTTATTAATTAAACTATTTCATTAGTTAAATGGAATTTGAGTGGCAGGCCATTGTGGCTTCGTTCCACATTTTTATTTAAAAAAGAAACACAAAACCAACAACAACATAAAAAAACCTGAGAAGACATGTGATTTCCTTCTTAAATAGACCAGACTATTTAAACATATGCTGACTGACTTTATCAGAGACCTCATATTTGATTCAGCAGATATAGGATTGGTGTAATTTAAATAATCAGACCAGGTTTGGACCGTCCAGGGGAGTTATTCACATCAAGCGCTTACAGTTAAAGTGCAGAAGAACACGTGAGTGCAGTGGGGTTTTTGTTTGTTTTTTGAGTCTCTCGTCTGCATTACAGAAATATGAAGTAGAAATTATTATTCGCTACAGATCTATTGTTTATCAGTTTACATCGCTGCAAATTATTTTTTTTTTAAGCAACAATAAGAATAATCTGAGTTTTGTGATTCGGCAAATCTAAAGGACCTATGTCCAGGTTAACGTTTTTCCAGCCGAGAAAGACGTGGAGGGGTAGAGAAGCATGCGGAATCTGCTAGAACTGTTCTGCAGTTTCCGCGAAATGTAATAATTAAGTTTTGAACTTAAATTTGCCAAAACGGAGGGCAGGAGATCCTACAGAGAAGAATGCGTTTAGTTTCCTCGCGGGTGAAGAGCGGCCGACGGGCGCGTGCGACTGCGTCTAAAAAGCGGAGCGTCGGCTTTGCTTCACAATTATCGGCCGATTTAAGAACATTTTAAAAACGTCGTTGCATTTAAATGTTGGTACACACTAATAGTCGACTGTAGTTATGATGGTTAGGCTACATTCGGAACAACCCACAGCCCATTTTTCTATCGGAGAACAAAGAATAGGCTAGGATTAGGTAAAGAACTGTTTACATTGCGACTGTAATAAAATTTCTTTTACTCTGGATATCTAACGCGCTGCTTAGACTCTGGTGTGATGGTTATAAAAATACGCTAAGAACGGAGTGACTGTGTAACGTGGCTCAATTGTGAAGACTAACGAAATAAAAAAAACCACGTCCAACCACAGTATAAGAAACGCTGCAAATGGCAAATAAAGTCTAAACCCAGAATGTATATCGAGGTCTTAAAAATGCAGCTAAATTTTTATCAGATTACGCTCGTATCATCTAAGTGACATATTCTAGCCCAGCAAACTGATAGGATGTCGATTCATTTTAATAAGAATAGCTCTCAAACGCAGTGACAGGTCTTCTTTCAGAGAAATCGTGGCACGCCGCCAGGTGGTAATTTCACGTTCTGCTGTCGCCCCCGTCTGGGGGATAAATGTACTGCAGCTCCTTCTTAAAGGCGATGGCTTCGACTCTTAAGGTGGAACGGACGGCGATCTTGACGGTGGAGATCTCGACGCGCTGGGCTGAAATGCATCTCTACGTTGTGCTACGTTAGGGCTCCAACGCGTGGCAGCTACTGTAGGCACGTTTCCCTTCTTCACAGCCTATTGCCTGAAGCGGCCTGCTCTCAAAACGTTGAGAGAGAACGTTGTTGTGAAATAAAAACAACTTTACGACACGAAACATGAAGGTTGCTACAGATGCGTGTTGAGAAGAGCCCTTCATATATGCTGCTACTCTATTACTCTTCGTACAGGTGGGTTTGTCTGAACGCGGTGCGCTGAAAACGACTGTCCGTGCGTCTTAATTCTGCATTATGCTTAGGAAATATATTACAGAGAATAAAGAATAACCTAAAACGACAGACACTCAATGTGCAGATAGCCGACAGATTAACGTACAGAGCAACGAGACCGCTAAATCGCACCGATTAAATGTTTTATGTTATTCGGTCTGCAATAGTGCCAACAGGAATGTTTAAACACGATTCTTGGGTTAAAGACTAAATACACCAGCCTCGCCTCGGCATCGTGGATCAGGACTAGACGAAACCAGCTGGACTTAGTCCTATATTTGCTTCCACGAACACGTGTGCGTGTGAGACGTCTGGCCGCAGGCAGCGTTTGTACTACGATATCGCAACTCTCATCAAATAGTTCAAGTCTTTTGCTAGGAAACGGACACTGGCCTTCCCTTCCAGTGCTGGGTTGGAATAAGAACAAACCAAAACTAAAGATTTTAGCAGGCTCCATAATACCCGTCAGTGACCCGTCCTCCCTGAACATCATAGCTCAGTAACCCATACTTTATAAATATGAACCGAGGCTCTGAGAATTGCGAAGTGCTTTATTATTATTTTTGAGCGATGCTGCAAAAGTGGAGCGCAAAACATTGGGTAGGTTATAAAACATCAGGCCCACCCCGGACACTCAAGGATCATCTCACACCCCCCACCCTAGGATTAGGCTTTAGTGGTCTATTAAATACACAGATAGAGTCAGGTGGAGGTGCTCTAACTTCCTGCAGGTAAACACCACACACGTTGGCCGCATACGGGCTGAAGTTTGAAGGAACCAAACGGATGAAACACCTTCTACAGCTTCTCACCTCTAACCGGCGTCTGTGGGGAGCGACTCGGTGCTTTTTGGCAAAATAAACACAAGGGAGCATTTAAAATGCGTAAGATTAAGCTTTTTTTTACTGTTACATTTCGCATACAATTGACCGCTGCATGTAAGAACCTGTTGCAGAAGCTGGAAGTCAAAACAGTTGAAGCGGTATCGCGGTGAACGGCGCTCCCTGCAGACCGGTCCGGACCTGCACACACGTCCAAGCAGATGTCCGTCCTTGTAAATGTGTAGACCGAGACGACTGCAGACCGACACGACTACAGAGCGTCCTTGATTTTATTCCCCCCCCCCCTCTTCTTTTCCCAAAATGAACATATTAAGAAAAATCCTTAGGATATTTAACCACGGCGCGAGCATTGTTCAAGAAAAAAGAGCAGTTTGTAACATGGATTAAGATAATACTGAGAATAAAATGGTTTAAGAGACTGTGAGAAAATAACAACACCGTATCACACCTACCCATATGGATACATTCACAATGTACTCTTGTTCAAAACGCCTGCACACGGATGTGTAGTTTACACTCCAAGGAACGGATGCTAATCTTTTCGTTGTAATGAACTGAAATTGTTAATATTTTGTATTCATCTCAAGCAATAGCATATTCCGAAACACTGAAAACAACGAAAAAAAAGTTCGGATATTTTTAAACCACCCAAATATTAGAAAATAACGTTATACATTTGAAAAAACAATGATTAAAAAATACAAAATTAAATAATTTGGAGTAAAAGGCACAACTCTTGCACAGTGTATACATTGCTTACACAGTATAAAGCAGGTTGAAGACCGTCTGCAATAATAGTTTGTGTTTTCTCTTCTTTTGAAGGGGTGTTACAACAACGTTTCTGGACCGAACCAGGACAAAGGGAGAACTAACGTGGCGCGCATGCCCTCCGTTACAGTACGACTGCGGTGTACTATTTAAAACAGTAACATTCTTCATTTACCACAACACTCTTCTCTCAATCGCCATGTGCTGCTAAAAAAACAGACTATTTTCGTGTATGGATTAAAATGCAAAGTAAAAATTGTGCATATAAAAAAACAAACAAACAAACAAAAACAAAAAAGGCAAAACATCTAAACGAACATACAAGGAGGCTTTCGTTCTGTTTTGTTTTTTTTTTTAAGAATTAGAATTGTCAAAAAAATGTTATTTTCTAGATTGTGTTACAGAGTATCTAACAATTCTGCTGACCTAACAACTGCCAGGTAGGTACGGGGTTTGCCTTGTAAATACCAGGCAGGTGTTTGCCTTGTAAATACCACTCCACAGAACCAACGGGATTATTTCAACATTTGGCTCGCAATGTGCAAAATAAACAATACATTGTTGATTCTTCTGCCAATTCAAAATGTAAAGGTCACAACAGATACACAACATTAAGGAAAACTGGCAAAGTAAATTTCACAACACACATCTGCCCTTTATCCCCACAGAACACTGTAAGATTCCACAAACGAGTGAGTATTGGTGCAAGAGGTAAAGGACGGGTGACCTGCCCAGGACAAGCAAACGCGTGTGGACACAAAACCACGGGCTGCATTCAACAGTGCCATAGAGTGCTACTGCTGCAGGATGGACCAGACCAAAGGGTTCTGCTCAACGTGCAACAGGGTAAGGTGCTGATGGCAAATGAGAGATCAATCATCCTCTTAACGGATTTCACAGATGACTGTACGGACTCAACCCATGCTGCGGTTTCCGTCTCATTTTGCTGGAAAAATCCAAGAGAAATTATTCTCCAGAGAGGGACAACCAAATAAACAAAAACAACAACAACACACACACACACACACTTGTCCAGAACACTGTAGGAGCAGCATGCGAGTGGACTGAAGGTGCCGCTCCGCCATTCTGAAACAGAGCGAGGCGGAGGACTGGGGGGCGCAGTACACGCAGTCCGCCCACAGAGGGCGCAGTAGAGCAGTGAGTCCACGGACCAACACGCTGACGCCGGAGCCGCTGACCACAGACACACCAGGGGAGAGCGGCTAAAGCCGGCCCACGCCACAGACAGCTGGGGCAAAACCTGGGACACGTGCAGGATGGTGCGAGGGAAGGTGGATGTTCGGGTGGAGGCTGGCGTGAGGGAGGACGGGTGGAAGGCCAATTGGAGATTGGTGTGAAGGAGGGAGGATGGATGGCCAATCGTAGATGGTTGTGAGGGAAGGTGGATGTCCAGGTGGAGGTTGGTATTTAGAGGGTGGATGTCCAGGTGGAGGTTGGTATGGAGAGGGTGGATGTACAGGTGGAGGTTGGTATGGGAGAGGGTGGATGTGAAAGTGGAGGTTGGTATGGGAGAGGGTGGATGTCCAGGTGGAGGTTGGTATTTAGAGGGTGGATGTCCAGGTGGAGGTTGGTATGGGAGAGGGTGGATGTACAGGTGGAGGTTGGTATGGGAGAGGGTGGATGTACAGGTGGAGGTTGGTATGGGAGAGGGTGGATGTACAGGTGGAGGTTGGTATGGGAGAGGGTGGATGTACAGGTGGAGGTTGGTATGGGAGAGGGTGGATGTACAGGTGGAGGTTGGGGTGCGGGAGGGTGGATGTCCAGGTGGAGGTTGGTATGGAGAGGGTGGATGTGAAAGTGGAGGTTGGTATGGGAGAGGGTGGATGTACAGGTGGAGGTTGGTATGGAGAGGGTGGATGTACAGGTGGAGGTTGGTATGGAGAGGGTGGATGTCCAGGTGGAGGTTGGTATGGAGAGGGTGGATGTCCAAGTGGAGGTTGGTATGGGGGAGGGTGGATGTCCAGGTGGAGGTTGGTATTTAGAGGGTGGATGTACAGGTGGAGGTTGGTATGGGGGAGGGTGGATGTCCAGGTGGAGGTTGGTATGGGAGAGGGTGGATGTACAGGTGGAGGTTGGTATGGGAGAGGGTGGATGTACAGGTGGAGGTTGGTATTTAGAGGGTGGATGTACAGGTGGAGGTTGGTATGGGAGAGGGTGGATGTACAGGTGGAGGTTGGTATGGAGAGGGTGGATGTACAGGTGGAGGTTGGTATGGGAGAGGGTGGATGTACAGGTGGAGGTTGGTATGGGAGAGGGTGGATGTCCAGGTGGAGGTTGGTATGGAGAGGGTGGATGTACAGGTGGAGGTTGGTATGGGAGAGGGTGGATGTACAGGTGGAGGTTGGTATGGGAGAGGGTGGATGTACAGGTGGAGGTTGGGGTGCGGGAGGGTGGATGGTCAGATTCACATGGAAGACAGTTTCACAGTTCCTGAACCTGAAGCTGTGTGTTGGCCAGTATGTGAGAGCCTGTGTATCCATCTCCCCTCCCTGGGCCCTCCACACACGCCCTCCACGAGACCCCCCCCCCCCCCCCCCCCTCGCTCTCCCCCCTTCACTTACAATCAACGCAAAATAACAAACGGGACAGGTGAGAAAAACAAAAAAATAATGAGAAACATTTATCAGAAAAAGACAAAACCCCTCCACTTCTGCCTCTCAGGTTAATGCTTGTCATCATTATGGTCCCACAAAATCAAAGAACAAACATAAAAACAAAAATGTAAACGAATGGTGCTTGTAGCTGCTGTTAGGGTGCCCCCCCCTCCAACCACGAAGCCCGTGGGCGGAGCTTTCGGCACTCCGCCCACATCCATCTTAAACTCCATGGCTTCTGCTTGGCTCCGCCCCCACATCTAGGGCAGAATGGTGGTGATGAAATCGTAGAATCTCTTCGAGTACTGCTCCGGGTTCACGGTGGAGATCTCCGCCCCGGCCTACAAGCACACGGCAGGACACAAAGGAAGGTGGTTGAAGTAGTGGGTCCGTCCCCAGTGTGATAACTACCTACTCATGGACAGCTGTGAACGTGAGGACCACGCTCGTCTGGACTCACCCCGTGCTTGACCGTCTTGGCTGCGTGTGCGGCTTTCTTCTTGGCATCATAATGTTGCAGGATATCGATGACGGCCATGAAGTACACCTCCTTCCTAGGGGAGTCTTGGAGAAGAACAAGACCAGAACAAATCAGAACCGGCGTCAGGAAAATCTCAGCTAAAAACATCAAGAGGAAACATCCTCAATGGTCCATTAAATCACCAGAAAAGGTGCACAGGTTCTGGATTCAGATTCGTTTCACTAGTCACACTGATGATGTGTTATTGTTCCAATTTCACGAGGTTTGGACTGGGTCGATCTTCGGCAACTACAAGGCTGTTCGGTCCCAAGCTCAAAGAGGAAAAACAAACCCTTTGTCAGTGGGAACAAAGTGAAATGTTCCACAGCTCATTTCACAGCCCGTACAGCAACATCTTGAGATGCTGCCTTTTTCATTTAAATTATTGTTTTAATTAATTGTAATTGGTAATTGTAAAATGAAAGAAAATGAAGACATTTATAAGAATGATGCTATTTTCATCGATGGAAAAACTCATGTTAATATGTAGGGGTGACCTGCAATAGTCGCTGATTCGACTATAGTCGACTATGAACGTCATAGTCGAATGTACCATTCTAACTGCATGGGGGTGCCCAAGGATGCTGCTAAGAATTGGTTGTTACATGAAATGTCTTTGTTTTCGTTATATATAGCCTTTTGTCAAATAAAATCATCCTAATTTCTGTTAATAAATATTTTTAAATGATGTGTGCGCATTAACAATAGGCATCTTCCTTACTACACATTAATAAATCACACCCTGCAGTTGCACAATCCAAATGAGCGGAGCTGAACACGCTACAGAATACGCAGCATCTGCCGAGATTATAATGGCTACTAAAAACACTTCAAAAATATTTTGAAAAACATAAAGATGAATCAAACAAAGTAAAGTGCAAGTTATGTCATCAACGTCTTTCATTTCACACGACAACAACCAAAACAGTTCAGCCATTTGTCGTTTTGGTCGTGTCTTCTCGTCTTGTTGCGTCTCGGCAAAACAACTCGGTTGTTGTTTACTTTTTAAACCCCGTTACTTTTTTATATTTTCAGGCAGGTATATTTTATTTAAAATATTTTTGACATTTTGCACAGTGCCTGTCTGACAGTTTGATATGCACACTGCACACTGACGGTGACTTTTTTTTGTTAATGTTCTCTAACGTTTCATTAAAAATAAATAAGTAAATAAATAAAAGCTGAATAAAGCCAACCTACCATGTTTATTCCTTTATCTCAGTGTTTTAGGTTTTTACTTTGAAGTGGAAAAAAGTCCTGAATGAGAACGCGATCCCGTTTAAGGTGCTCTACATAAAATAAAATAAAAAACCCTGATTCGACTATTAGTCGACTAAAAGGAAAATCTGACGAATCAGATTAGACTATGAAAATCCTTAGTTGAAGACACCTCTATTAATATGGTTCTCCCATGGACGTCCATCTGCAGAACGAGGTCATAACGGTAGAGAACATCCAGAGTACGAAAGCCCAAAGCTATTTAACCAACACGACTGAGTTTACGAAGGACTGAGCTCGTATGGCTCAGTGGGGAAGGCCATGTTAAAAGCTCTAATAAACATGTCCACTGAGCTCTACTAAGTCAGGACGTCGGTGCGGTCTGTTCCACTCGACGCCCCATCAACTCACTGTCATGACTCTTAATAGCGTAGACGTCGATGGTGGGGTCGAAGTCGCCCGGAGACAGAGGCTTGGTGCTGTCCAGGGTGTTGCTGGGACTGTCGGGGGGCGTGCCTACAACTCCTCCGTCACTCTCCCCTTCGTCGTCTCCCTCGTTGTCCTCACTCTCCACCTCCTCCTGCTCCGCCCGCTCCACGTCGTGGATCCCCACCAACAGGCTGTAGTCCATCAGCTTCAGCTGGGCTAGGAACTGGGGAGGGAGGGAGAGAAATTTGTTTGAAAATACACACACTACACACTACAGAGGGAGACGGACTGAATGCCACGAGCAGGAAGGGAGAGACACACTGGATTTACCTCCACATCCTTCCTCAGTTTGTCCAGGAAGATCTTTTTATTGTCCTCATCAATGTAGATCTTCTGCCCGTCGTTGATGAAGTCATTGTCCTTGTACGTGGGCAGCTCCTTGGCCTGAAAGATAAGGCGGTGGTGACCACCTGCTCTCCTTCTCGCAGTGGTGACATGCTCACCAAAACATTTCACACCAAATACCATTTCACTCTTCGAGCAGCTCCGTCTATCAACACAAGATGGCGCTCTTGAATCATTAAAAAGAGACAGACGTCGCTGAAGGATTTCCTTACTCAAGAACACTCAAGGGACAAACAATATACCAAGAAGCCCCTGAAGGAATTACCTCCAGTAACTTTAGGATACAAAACCTGACATTTTAATAGGTTATATGTAATAGTAAAACAATAAGCCTGTGTCTATAAACGTGGGGTACACCTGTCTGCTGTCCCGGACATGCACGTGCCTTTTCCTGGCACAGAGCTGACTCCGCACAGCTCTCCCTGGACCTCAGGAGTGAACACGGCGCATCTCTCACACGTGAGCGGGAGAAACGCCAGCCTCTGATGAGGAGGCGTGAGGAACGCGGCGGGGGAGCGTGGCGGGAGCAGAAGGGCCGGGAGAGAGAGAGGGAGGCGTCTGGACCCGACACCGGCCTGATTTACACCGCACACACCAGCTCTGTGGGACAGCAGGCCTGTCACGAGCAGAATTATCTGCCTGATCCGCTTCTGATTTATACCCAACACGCCAGCACTGTCAGACAGGGGGGCGTTTGTCATCATCACCCCACTGATGACCCTTGCTAACATCATGAGCCTGCACTGCTATAAGCCTTTATGAGTGTTCATTGTGCTGGCTAGACCTGGTTCTAAAACAATGCTCTAATCAGATTACTACTTTATCATTAACTGCTAAAATCAACTTGACAAAAATATTACAGAACAGCAATGAAACACAGAGATAATCAGGCCAAAACAACGTCAACATTCATACTGAACAAAAACCTCTACACACACCACACACACACACACACACACACAGAGTCATGGGTGGGGGGTTGGGGGGTATCTGTTGTCTCACTGCTTCTCATCAAAACTAGAATATGTCTGGTCCCAGGAACAGGACAAACCCAGGCTGTCTGGGGCCAGGAACAGGACAAACTCAAATGTGGTTGGGAGCCAGGTACAGGACAAACCCAGCTCTGACGGGACACGGGTGTGTGCTGCTATCAGGACCAGGAGGAGGGGAAACGTGGTGGCACAGGAAGGCAAACGGGCTGAACCAAGAGGCCCAAAGAAGGAGGGGAGAGCTGAACTCAACAGGCCTGAAGTTACGTCTCACGTACCACTCACGAGTGGTGCAGACAGAAACCAGTAAAAGCACACAGATAAACAGGGTTTAGAGACAGTGTCTCTGCAGGAGAGTGCGAGTGTGGTGACCTCATCCAACCCCTGGTCACAAGCCACGCCCCCATCCCTGAACAGCCAATCACACTCTGGGGCTGTCTGGTGACCTCATCCAACCCCTGGTCATCAGCCACGCCCTCAACCCTGAACAGCCAACCACGCTCTGGGGCTGTCTGGTGACCTCATCCAACCCCTGGTCACCAGCCACGCCCCCAGAGAGGTTCAAGCTGCCGCATCACACGTACAGAATACGACATCTGCTAGGTGGCATGAATATACATTTAAACACATTTACATATTGTGACTGCTGTAATGTGATTGGTGTGACGCGTCTGAACGCCCACAAACTGCGGTGGAGGTGAGACTGACCAGGACGTGGTGTGAACACTGCAGCTTTGTGCCATAACAACACTGGAAAGACCTAAATAATGGGGGGAGCAGAGGGGTGGGAAATGATGGAGCCAACCACTCCATAACAATATCACAGATAAACAAATGAACAAACAAACAACAAACAAACACCACCCACTGACTGGAAGAAACATCGCCTGAGGCTTACCTCAGAAAACCTCCAGCTAACCATCAGGAAATATGAATTCACCATCAATAAATGAAGAGAATGTGACTCCATGGATGCGTGTGTGTGTGTGTGTGCCGACACCCAGACACAGCAGGGTCAGTATCCAGGACAACTGGACTCGTGTGTCAAATCCAGCCAAACACATTTCTCTCGGGTCACATTCTAATCCATCAGCACTGCAAATAAAGATTTAAGTCCAGGTGTTTGAGGAAGACGTGGCCCATGGTTGTGAAGCCACATGCCAGTGACCAGGCTGTTAACATTTCAAACTGTTAGCCAGTGAGTGAAAATGCTAAGGGAATGTCAGATGGCCAAGGAAAGGCTAAACGTGCCCATCAGACGGGCAGGGTGCAGCACTACAGCCCCATGTGCGCAGTGTAAACATTCATTATCAGACTTCAACACCACCACACCAACTCCACCCCAACCCCACTGATCTCAGGGCTCCACTCTAAGGTGAGCTGCCATCTCCAGGTTCCTCCATCTGTTCTCATGGTCTCTTCTGCCCAGGCTCAGCCCCCACCCGCGCCTGCTCCCCTGCACTGCGGGCCGACACACAGCCGGCCTTCACAGCCAATCACGTGGCTGCACGTTCGTCCCACGCTCACCGGATTCTGGGGAAGATCTGCCTGCAGTAGAGTTTGTGATACAGCAGCTCCAGACCTAAAGCCCTTAGAGACCCATCAGACACGGTTCACAGAACCAAAACCCAAGTCTCCAAGATCAGTGCAATACTAAACCTTGGAGGACCTAGTTAGGAGATGTGTGTAAACTTCCATGTCAAAGCTGAATGCCAACTTCTTCAAGGAGAACCTGCATACAGCCCCATTCTGCGCTTAGAAGAAGCTTTAAATATGAATCACCTGACCTTTAAGAAACAAAAAGGTTTCATCTGTTGTGCAGACTGCCTGATATCTGCACACTAACCGCAGGTTAGATGCAGGCAATGGCCTCAGAGATCAACCTAGTGATTGTTTTGACAGTATTCCCGATAGGAGCTCTCAGAGGGCTCGGGGTAGCCATCCGCAATCAGGAAAGCTGTCCAGTGTGTGTGTGTATGCGCCTGTAAACATAAAGCCCTCCAGGGAAATGCTGACATCTGGAGCGTGATTTCACTGCCTGCTGTATACATTAATCACTCCGGCTTCAGCTGGAGAGACAAGGCAGACGAATCCCGTCTACAGCAGCAGGGTAACGTGCTTCAGCTGGGGGGGGGGGGGGGGGGGGGGGCGTGGCACACCTTAAACGCGTCACTAACCCCTCCCACGGCACAGAGGTGTGGAGCAGACTCACCGTACCATCTGTTCACCCGTTCTCTCACCTTCAGGGGCTCTGCGGGGCGATGTAAGTGCGGGACCGCACCCACAGCTCCCCCTGAGCTCAGAACCATCTCGACACCACAGTGAGGCTACGTAGTTTGACACAGAACCCTGAGCCGACACCCGAAAGGCGCTTCCATTACACGTGGGTTAAAAGTCTGAGTGTGAACTGCTGCACGCTCGTCTCGTCTACGCACGTTCTTCTTCACTATTAAACTCCACGACACGAAGACGGCCACGACTACAGCCCACCTGATCATGCGTGAATGACTCCACTACACACATGGCTGACGAAGAGAATCGAAGCTTACCAGCCCCAAAATTGTGCTTTTTAAAAACAGCATTTCATGAAGGCGGGCTGTAAATGATTTCAGTTGGAGGTTAATGTAAACATTACCTTCTCCTTGTCACTGGCCTCTCGGGCAACGGTAGACCCCTGAGGAAGAGGAAGAGGAAGAGTATGAAAATGGCGCAGTCCAGATGCTGGGCTGAGGATTCTGCACTCGGTCTTTAACGCACCTTCAGGTCGTACTTCTTGTAGACCGACAGTCGGTGGCTGAAGACGTTGCGTGTGACGATCACGTAGGTCTCATCTCCGTCCACCGTGATGCGGTACATGCCCAGGAACTGGGGGAGCAGGGTGGTGCCATGACACTCCACGATAAACTGTAGCAGACCACACACAGTCACACACACACACACACACACACACACACACACACACACACACACACACACACACACTGAATGAGCGTCTCTCACCAGGGACAGTGCTACCCAACACAGAAGACATCACTGACTGGGTCAGGCACATACTGGCGAAATTGGCCCACTGGTGAATTTTGGGTCATGATATGGAGAAGGTAGGCAAACTCCACGGGTCACTATCTTAACGGAGTCACTGTGACGGTACCCTACAGCAAGCCAACGGGTTAACATCCAGAACATGGTACTTGGTGGCTGTCGCAGCGGAATATGGTAGCTATAATTAAACTAGTGGCTCGGTTCTGATCTATTTTTACGACCTCCGTCGGGATGGCACAGGGCAGGATTCCCCTGTGTGCGAGTCCAGCTCCCTCGCTCTAGAACCGTCTCCCTGGAGCACACGGCCACACGGGCGAGCCCATACAGACCCGCCCACTGGTTCCTGCTGCTATGCGTGCGGGCGACATGACCAACACGGGTGGGGGGAGGGGCGACGTCATCCAGCTCGGGTGTCGTATTTAAACGACTTGGGCCGAACCGTTTCCACGAGGACGTGAATGATCCCTGAAGAAGCTGCTGGGTCTGCGCGCTGTAGTAGAGCAGCAGACGGGCAGACACCCGGGAAGGTCCGCACGCCCGCGAGACACCGTCTCCCAGCACAACAACGACCGAATGTCTTGAGAGGACACGCATGTTTCCAGGAGTGGCAGTGATGTCTGGTTGGTGTAGAGCAGAGGTCAGCAGAGGTCAGCAGGGGTCAGCAGCGCTGCCTCTCCTGTGGGGGTCTGGGGCTGAATCCTGGTTCAGTGTTCAGGTAGGTGCTCAATGCTACACCAGGAAGAGGTGCGAGCCTTGTTACGCTACATCCTCTGCAACGTCACTCTCTCCAGAGCACACACTCTTCCTGGATAAGAGCGTCTGGCAAATCACCGTCAAGATCAAGTAAAATATTGTGAACATCACAAAAACAGCGCATCCTGTAGCAGACTGCCAGCACTCACAGAGTAGGAGGGGCTAGGAGGAAGGGTTAGTGGGAGGGGCTAGGAGGAAGGGTAAGTGGGAGGGGCTAGGTGGATGGGTAAGTGGGAGGGGCTAGGAGGAAGGCAGCCCTGATCTGGTTGGTGTAGTGAGTTACTGGGGGGGGTCTAGGGAGGGTTCAGCTCCCCCTCTGGCCACATTCACTAGGCTCAACTGCAAGTTGCTCTGGATAAGGGTGAGTGCCAAACGCATGAATGTAAATCTTGTGACTGACACGAACAACCAGCTGCTGCTAACAATCACACATCACTGTCTTTTCTGGTTAAAAATATCAGACAGCACGAGTATGAAATATAACACTTCAAAACGATAAGAGAAAAATAAACCATAACCACCATTTTGTGTGTGTGTGTGTGAGAGAGAGAGACCCGTGTGTGTGTGTGTGTGTGTGAGAGAGAGAGAGAGACCCGTGTGTGTATGTGTGTGAGATAGATACCTGATGATATTTCTTGAGTATGTTATGCATCTCTGCCACATCCTCACTGCTGATGGTCTTGATTACGTATCTCTTGTCGTAGGAGGTGTGAAAACGGGCTCCACTGCGCCCCTGCGCTTCACTTACAACTGGGGCACTGCGAGTTAGTGAGTTCTGCGCACACACACACACACACACACACACACACACACACACACACACACACACACACACACACACACACACACACACACACACACACAGTGAGACAGGTCCAGAGATCTGCTGTTCCAGCCACAGGGATCAGTCCCTCTGTCCACCTGATCCAACACACCTCCATCATCACATGACCGTGGAGCCCTGTGCAGGTATCGGAACAGTGAGAGCTGGCGTGAGCCACCACTGGCCCGCACTGACCTGCTGAGGGATGTGGAAAGAAAGTAGCACCAGTGGCAGGTGGGGGCATCAAGGGTGAAACCAAACTGGAGTCTGATATGGATCAGAGCAGCTATTCACAGTCTGCTGCCTCTGTGCCACCCTGTTAATCAGACCTGACCAACAGAGCTCTATGCCACCCTGTTAATCAGACCTGACCAACGGAGCTCTGTGCCACCCTGTTAATCAGACCTGACCAACGGAGCTCTGTGCCACCCTGTTAATCAGACCTGACCAACAGAGCTCTGTGCCACCCTGTTAATCAGACCTGACCAACAGAGCTCTGTGCCACCCTGTTAATCAGACCTGACCAACAGAGCTCTGTGCCACCCTGTTAATCAGACCTGACCAACAGAGCTCTGTGCCACCCTGTTAATCAGACCTGACCAACAGAGCTCTATGCCACCCTGTTAATCAGACCTGACCAACGGAGCTCTGTGCCACCCTGTTAATCAGACCTGACCAACGGAGCTCTGCGTCACCCTGTTAATCAGACCTGACCAACAGAGCTCTGTGCCACCCTGTTAATCAGACCTGACCAACGGAGCTCTGTGCCACCCTGTTAATCAGACCTGACCAACAGAGCTCTGTGCCACCCTGTTAATCAGACCTGACCAACAGAGCTCTGTGTCACCCTGTTAATCAGACCTGACCAACAGAGCTCTATGCCACCCTGTTAATCAGACCTGACCAACTGAGCTCTGTGCCGCCCTGTTAATCAGACCTGACCAACAGAGCTCTGTGCCACCCTGTTAATCAGACCTGACCAAAAGAGCTCTGTGTCACCCTGTTAATCAGACCTGACCAACAGAGCTCTATGCCACCCTGTTAATCAGACCTGACCAACGGAGCTCTGTGCCACCCTGTTAATCAAACCTGACCAACAGAGCTCTGTGTCACCTTGTTAATCAGACCTGACCAACAGAGCTCTGTGTCACCCTGTTAATCTGACACCTAACTAACAGACGTCGCGCCTTAAACCACAGTAATATGATGCTGGGTTACGAAGGCTCAGAAAAGCTGTAGACATTTACTTAACGTTTACTCTTTCTTTACTTAACATTTACTGTTTCTGTACTTAACGTTTACCGTTTCTTTACATAACGTTTACCGTTTCTTTACTTAACGTTTACCGTTTCTTTTAAACAGACATGTCACCACCAAGGCTGAGGGGTTTTGAGTTACAGCCCTAATCCCTAATCCCAGTCCCACAGGTGGTGCTTAACTTCAGACACATTGTGCTTTCACTCCTACCGTGTAATAATCCCTTAATGGCAGAAGAAGCAGCTGTTCCCCGTATGGAACTCTCAACACAGACCGCGCACCTGCGTAAGACCTCCGGCCCCAGGATGAACGTTTAACACGGGCACATCCCGGCCGTGACACGGAGCGAGCGCCTGCGCTCACAGCCATGCGGGAGCGTGGGTTGGGGGGGGGAGTTGTACGTCAGGCAGCGGCCGCAGCGGGCCAGGCTGGTGCAGGTGTGTGTCGCGCGTGCTGGTGTGTAGGAGTGTGAGAGCAGGTCTGAAGGCTCCGTGGAGCAGCTGGGATGAACGGGCCGGGCTGCTGGCTCCCGTCAGGGGGGCTGACACAGTGAGTGGCAGACACAGCTGCAGGGCAAGGGCAAGCTCAGACAGCGCTCCCATAATCCCCCACTGTCTGTGTAGCCACACACACACACACACACACACACACACTCATCTAACAGTCAGCGCTGATTCTCTTCGCCGTAATCAGCTCCACTAACACGTACACATGTGTGAACGGTCCTCACATACAGGTGAAAGCAGTCATGAGAAAAGCGTAATTTCTTTCAACACAAATGAATCCAAACGCTCCTCTCACAGGACATGCTGAAATAACATGCTTTAAAAATGAACTCCAAGATCACTGCTTCCTAAATAGCTCTTTATCAGCATCACAGTGAGTAACCATTGTTTTCAGCCCTTAAAATACATTTTGTATTCATATTAACAGTCAAGGAGGGAAAATGTGACCCAATACTTCCTCTCTTAAAAAAACATTTTCAAGGAGAAAACGTGTGGTATCCACCATCTTGGGAAACCGCTGAGTAAAGATCACATCCTTATTCACTGGTTTCAAACCCGCACATATCTTTAACACTTAAAGCAGACCAGTTTCTCCCTGTAAAAGTATCAGTTAAGTACAGACATCATGTGATAATTTTAGGAAGTGGATATGAAATGGTTACGACACTGTTTGGGCTCGAACAAAAATGAAGACCAGGCACGTATTTTGCACGAGGAGAACGTGGAGGACTGCCCGTGCACACACAACCAAAGATGAGTCAGACCGTGGTCCCCAGTGGCTGCGCTGGGCTCTTTAATGGAACACCACAAGCTGAAGCCCTCCCTCGACAACTCACACACACACACACACAGAGAGAAGAAGAACGCCCTAGTGCTTACGGTTCGACCTTCACCACCGCTCGCCATCAAGAAGGGCGTGTGGACACGCAAACGGCTATGTGGGCGAATTAAGAGCCGTTTACGGGGCGGTAGGGGGGTGGGCCGAACCGACCCGGTCCGCTGTGTGGGAGAACAGTCTGCTGATGGGCTGGGGGGTTTAACTCTGAGGCCAACATCTGAAGCGCCTCTGCACGCTCATTCGGTCGACATCCTGCAGGCTCTTGTGCCGACAGCCTCGCACGACTTTTAAGTGGTCCGGTCAGAACGAACGTAATGCAAAGTACGGTTCCTTTATTTTCTTTAAACGTGAACGTACCTGGAAGTCCTGATCGTCGATGCTGAACCTTTCTCTCAAGTTGCGGAACACAAGAGGGCAGTACTCTTTGAATTTGAAATGGCTTGGCATATTCTCCCTAAAAAGGCAAAATAAAACAAAACAAAACCATAAGGAAAACACTAGAAAAATAACAAAACAAAAATACTGTGTCAACAATTAGTTGAGATCTTACTTGTTAAATAGGTGGTTGTCCACCTTGATCTTGGAATAAGCCTTGAAGTCGTCAGGCATTAACATGATGGGGATTTGAACATGACTCAACTCATTTATCTACAAAAACAACAACAACAACAACAACAACAGGTTCAGGTGCTATGACAAAGGTCCTTCATCTAAATTCATCATGGTAAGAGACAACACGTTAAAACACGCTTTTTAAAAGAGTTTAAGTTAGGAGTACATGATGCGTCATATATGAAGTCAGCATGCAGAATTAATCGAAATATTCCTTCCTGTGCATACTGGACACACATCATATGTACCTGTAGTTCACCTGGTAAACTATTGCACCACCTGTTATAGCCGACCAATCAAATTTTAAAGGGTTCCATTTTGTGTTTTGTTGCATGCGTTTACAGCATACGTGTGTTCACATTAATTAGGACACTTATGTTCAGTTTACACACTATAATCATTTATGTTACGCAAATACTTGGAGCAAGCAGGATTACGTCTTCAAGAGCTCCCGCTAGCCTGGGCACAGAAGGGAGAAAATGGCCGTGTAGGCGGTAAAATGCAGAGGAGAAAAGCTTTTGGAGAGCGCGTTTTTGAACATGCTCCGCCTCCCTCGCTTTGGCTCCGCCTCCCTCAGCTTGGCTCCACCCTTCCCACTTTGCTATGGGTTGCGCTTTGGATAAGTTATTGATTATTAATGTTTTACAACAGATCACCCCTTGGAATTGTACAGGAACCAGCGGTGCGTTTGATTCCCAGGGAGCACACATAAGCCTGTTTTCCACTTTAGCAATAATATCTGGTGCCTAATTATGACTCGACCCTATCGTATTGTATTTATTGTCCCCTATCGGATTGGATTTTTAGCGTACCCTCCATATTCGAACATATTTACTGTTTACTGTTGTATTTCAAACTTGTTAGAAAACACGAGGAAGACCATGATATTCATGTGTCATGAAGCTGTTTTCAAGTAGCACAATAACACCATTTCTGCCATCTGGCCCACCCTGGTTTGATCTGTTCAGGGGGAGACAGCTGTTTAGTACAGACAGATCATCCAGCAGCACCACAAACGCCTCCACACCCTCCCTGTGATCAGCACACACCTACTAGCTGTCAACTCTGAAGGATATTCAGCACCCGCAAACACACACACACACACACACACACACACACACACACACACACACACACACACACACACACACACAGTCTAGATGCCCTATAGTGACAGCCACAATGATACAGTGTGAATGATGATTCTTGCTGGTCAGATGGCGATGTCGCTGCTAAAACAATGCACTGCTTTAGTACACACAAGAAGAGGAACAAGAGCTCAGATGAGCTCCACCATCTCCCGTTCACATCTAGTGTCCAGATCTCCTGTGAAAACACTACCAAAGCACTCAGCAATAAACTCCTAATGAAGGACTGGGTTACAGTACGGCTGTAATAAAACTGCATGTGAAACGGAGACCGAGAAGAGCATTCTTACTGGAGGAGGGGTTTGAGAAATTCAAACGCTCTTAAAAAAACACCTCCGTTTGACTTTGCCACAGTCGTTTTAAATCTGAATCTGCACGGTGAAAAAGAGAAGACCTTCACTGAGAAAAGAGGAAGGACCGAAAAACACTTGAGATGTGACGTGACCGCATTTGAACGCACTCAAGTCAAGGATTCCCAACGGCAGCTGTGAATGAGCTCAGCGCTACACCGTGTGTTGCTTTCTTTGCACTGATGAATCTAACGCCCGCGATGACGGACGGGGCAATCGGCCAATGGGGTTGAAGTGTTTGCGCTGGCACAGCCCCAAAACATCGGCCTATGCTTCAAGCTCAAGCGGGTTGCGTGAAGGACCACTTTAAACGGACTTCCTGGGACGCGACGTCGTCGTTGGGTGTTCTGCGAGCGACGGGTGTCATGACACAGGACGTGTCTCTACAGGACGTGCAGAACCCTGGAAAGCGTGCTGCTTTGTAAAACAGCAATAGCACCAACGGATTTCTATTTTCTGAATATCCAATTATACCTCAGTTTAGCTCCTCACCACCTACGGACTTTCCTGACATGCAGAGGAACCCTTAATTACACTCCTAGATGCAATACCCCTATTGCTTCCCACAGAGGTGGCCTATTCTTTCACTGCCTCCACAGCCTGTGCCTCAGGCCTGCCTTACTGACTCTATATTAATCATTCTCACAGTTTTGGCCTCTGCAATTAATCAGTCGTGGCAAAAGTTCCGCTTAACGTCTGTGTTCTTTTATGCCTGCTGCATTAAATTCCGCTTCTCGCCTATAAACCGAGAGACTGGAAGAACGTTACAGGTATCTCGCCGCTTCTGATGTTAATGGTGATGTTAACACAGATAACCGATGGGGAACAGGAAGCCAACTGACTTTTCAATGGGTTGTATTCTGACTAAATTAGAGCCACGATAGCAACTAGCCACAACACAATGACGCATTGTTATATATTCAGGGACAGTGGGTCTTCTGTTTCAGGTTCTGAAACATGTTCCCTACAACTATCTCTTGTGGTGACCAAAAGCAAAATGTCACCTGACAGTTCCATCTAATCCATGTGAACTTTCATGAAGTGACGGTGTGTGGCTCACTGCATGCAGCACACACATCCTCCAGACACGGGCACAAATCGGCATTGATTCTGAACCCAATGAAGCTGAAGGATCCTGAAATAAGCTTGTGATAAATGTATTAGTCTATCAGCGAGCCTGAAAGGTCATGACCATAAAGCACTGCAACTGAATTTCATATCAAAATTATTCTTTAATGTCATTCCCAGTCTGAAACAGTGGGAATTCTGTTGATAGGCAGGTTATGCAGCTAGCTTTCTGATTAGAAAAAAAAAGTAAAATACATTTTATATAGTGTAATACACTGACATTCCACACAACGTTTAAGAATATTAATTACAAATTTACAAATCTCCCTTGGGGTTAAATAAAGTAACACATTACCAATGACAAGCATGTAGATGACATGCACATATAACCAACATATTAGTCCGTTACAGAACCAGGCCTTTGCCACGGCCTTTATGAATTACTAGAGTGATGAGACCTCGAGCTTGTTTTGAAGGTCTTAAGAAGACTGACTAGCTGCAGGAGGTCTGGGCTAATCTGAAAATGACACAGCTATTTCCTCAACCCCTCCGTCAACAGGACACCTGACACAGAGCCCAACACCGGCCATACTGGGCAAGCCCAACACCGCGTTTACACATCACAGCCGTGCCCACTGACCAAAGTGCTTCCGGGGAGAATGAACGATCAGCTCCACTAAAAGAGCCTGAGGATGTCATTAATCCAGTATAAATACAATTAGGGCTAATTACAGTCATTGAAAATTGCACATCAACAGCAGCAGTGTGCACGGAGAATGAGGATTGACTTGTCTTTTCTGCAATTCTATGGCTGTCTGTGGTGATCAAACAGACCCCACCAGAGACACAGCTACATAAAAACATCCCCTCAGTACAGACGTGGCCTCCGGTCTGACAGCAGCAAAACTAATCTAAAAATACTTAGATGCGCTGAATGTACTAGTTTCCTTAACGACATGTACCAACCAAAAAACTGGGCAGGTCAGACAGCACAGACAGCATCTACGACAGCATCAGATGTGTAATCAGCACTAGTAGTTGGACAATATCAGTTTATCAATGGCTGATGCAAATATTTAGATAGAAGAGAGGCCATTGGTAAAATAATAAAATAAAAACTAACAAAAAACAACAACAAGCTTATATAATGTAATGAATAATTCACCAAATTGCTGACCTTGAACATTTAGGTGAAGCGTTATTGTTTGCATTGTCTGTTTGCTTAAGTAAATTTGCACTCAGTCTGCCATTACCATATTTTAAACATGCATTCACTAAATAAACAAAAATCTTTTGCGGATGTCAACAGCTATCCACTCTGTAACTTCATAACTTTCCTAATAGTTTCACTATAGTTAAAGCTAAATGCTTGATAGTATTAACTGAGTAATAGGCTATGAGGTAAGACACATAAGGGAATATGAATCTCGTGGGTTGAGGGTCTACATGAGCCAGGCTTTGATCAATAAGAGCTCCTCTCAGGATGTGCTGGAGCTGTGTTGTGAGTTCTGCATTGCTGACCTTGTCCTGCAGAGCCCTATGTTAATGTGCTCTCAGACAAAGTGCTTCACTCCACACAGATCCTGAGCTGATGAAACAAGGCTCCTCTCTGGCCTCCGTCCACAGCAGCACATCAGTCTCTGAAACTGAAACCTCCAGCAGAGGCCATTTTTATATTCACAATTTTTAATTTGTCTTACAATTCCTAAATACTCAAATGTTGGCCAATAACAGTCTTTTAGTCTGTTTAATTTAGGCCATGTTTGTATGACTACAGTTATAGGAAAAATGCTTCGAATCTGAGTTTTCTTTTGTCAAATGTAACAAGTGTTTGGAAGAATTTGCACATCAGATTAAATGTTTGTATTTTGCTGTTTACTCATTAAGTGGAATCCAAGCAGTAAACTAGTGTAAGTAAAGTCTGTGATGGTGGAGTAGTGGGGTTGTGCTTTTATTCTGTCTGCCTGGAAGTAGCCGCAGCAGTTTAAAACAAGACATGATCGTTAACAAAGGTCAGAATATGAGAATGTAATGAAACTATTTTTAATCCCCTTCATATTAACATATGGAACAAATGTTTACACCATCTGCAATGTCCTATTTATCCATAACATGGCCACGTAAAAATTAATAAACAATCTATTTTCAGAGTTCAACATGTCTTACACCCACTAGACTGTACCAGCTTGTAATACATATCAATCTCCTCCCAAATCTGATAATAAAAACCAAAGATGATGGTGAGGAGACATCAAGGTGTTATTTTCAGTCAGACACCTGAAACTCTGGTCCAAACCCAGAGCCCACCTCAGAGGAGAGCTGCCCTGCTCAGCCACCGATGACCCTTTTAACAAACGGATGACCTTACGACACACGAACCGTACACCGATGGCCCTGCCGCACACTTATATCAATATGCTTACACTCACAATTTACATTATGTTCCGCTTGAATTGACATTATACCGAATCATTGAAAACCAAATATCTAAAGTCGTTTATGTTCCCTTGACAGGGGAGTGGTTACTGCAAAACTCACTGAAGATTCAGGATCTGTTCTTAATATTGGTCTACTACTGGCCTGTAGTTATGATCCCTTTAAATCAACAACTCATGCAAACTCAGCATTTATCTCCGTGCACACATCTCATCAGCCAAGTTTCATACAACCACTTCCTGTTTGTCTCCATGGCAGCAGAGTCGAGTTTTCCGCTGCCGAGTAGACGCGCTGGTCCTCATGAGAACAGGAAGCAGCAGACTGGAGTCGGAGCCATCAAACAAACCCCGCCTCCGCCTCAGGCCCCGCCCCCTGCTCCCAACTCCCCCACGCTCATCCAAACACTAAAACAACAATCTCTCAGGCTGATTGGATGCTTTATGGCCAACATCCAATCACGGTCGCTTTTATGACCAACTCCACACAGCGGAAATTTGCTTTGTGTCGTGTATTAGCATTTAACCGCAGGTCAATTGTACAATAATGAAAGAACGACAGTTACATAAGCACATATGAACCGCATCACGTTTTTAGTGATCTATTCGTTCAGTACACAAGGAGTTAAGATGGTCGTTTTATAAAAGCAAGCTCTGGAATAGGCCAACGAGTAACATGTTCGGGTCACAGACGAGTCTATTCCCAGCCCACCACCTTATATTGAAACAAGCGGTAAACCATCTCCACTTTAAAACAGAAGCTGGCAGCGTTGCATTACTGCTGTGTTGTTAGGTCCTTCTCTGTCCTCTGCACGCTACACCGCTACAGGTGCCGTTGTGCACATACTGGAATCACAAAATGAAAATTTGATATCGGCTTGGGCAGGGGGGGGGAATTAGCCTGAAGGAACAACATGTAATATTAAATAAATGTATAGGTTCTCACCGCAAGCATCCCGTTGTGGTCGATGATATTCCGATCTGCATCAAGTCAGCGTGCGCTAAGAGACTAATTGCTTAACAGTACACAAATTCAATTATGCATCCTCAATTACGCAGAAAACCACAAGTTACCAACGTGTAACCTCGTTAACTAAAAACGCTTCAGCGAGCACATAACGCATAAGTGTGCAGGGCCTTAAATACAAAAGAGAAATGTGCAATACTGGAGTTGGTTATTAAGATGATCCTGAAAGGGCACATTTCATTCATGCCGCTAACCCAGACGTGCGCTGGTGCACGAGCCCCAGGAACTGGTGCTCCCGGATGCCCTCTCGGGGGCTCTGACGCACCAGGTGAAGGTGTGCCCTGAAGAAGCAGAGTGCTACAGCCCCGCAAATGTCTGCCGTGGCCTTCGATGGGAACCTGGTTCGCCTCTGGGTTTATCTACAGGGATGTCGAAGGGTATTGGATACTTCAGGATCATAGCATGTGCCTCCGTACAGGTAACGGTTACGTCAGCAAACCATTAGCATGCCACGGCCATCTAGAGATTAGGATCAGCAAACATAACAGTGCAGAGGAAGGCTGCCACTATAATGCAAATATTTAGACACGATTTTTACAAAAACTCAATTCAGCATTGCCCACATAAAGACTGCACGTGTCTCTGTTTATCTACGCTGTAAACACACGAGCAACTTTTAATCAGATAAGTGCCAGACAGGCTTCTCATATATAAAATATGTTTTTGTCATATAGTCTAAAAACAGCAGAATACAAACGTGAAGTTATTCTCACATCAAATCCATGAATTTGCACCCACAAAGGAGATAAACCTACAAATTTTTATTTCTGATATCTCTTCACCTTTAAAGTCAGATTTCAAAAGACAAGGATTTACATTACCTGAAGTCATGTTTTAAACATGCACCTAACACCATGCCAGAAGAAGACCGAGGTTCATCACCAATCCAATTCTCCTACAAACCTCACCACCAGCAGAAGGACAAGGAGCATCGGCACTCCAAATCAAAAGCGTTCTCCTAAAAACATCTCCACCCTCAGGAGAAGGAGTCCAGTTCTCCTCAAGACCTCCCCACCAGCTGAGGTGCTGAGCAAGTGTCTATTAGCAGTACAGGCTAATTCCCAGCAGTGGTCATCAAGACTTTGTGAAGAAATACTATTTACCCACTGCCACACTCTCCTTCGATCGTGGCTATTTTTAGACAATCCTTATGCAATCCAGACAAAGACAGGGCAACTCTTAACTAGGGAGACAGTCTGGAAAACAGAGCACGTAGCATAAAGAAGTGAGAGGAGATTATGTGAGGGCAATATCTGAGTACAGTAAGCAAGACTGTATGATCACAGCCTAATTCACAGCACAGAGAAACACTTACCAAGCTTCTACCAGAAATAACCTGATGGTTATAACCCTCACACCATACTAATGTCCTCTTTACTTTGAGAGGATTTGTAATCGAGATCCAATTCCAGCAGACTATTAAGAAAGTTCAAACGTGTCGTAGTCTGAAAAAGCAGAATCTGTAGTGAGCACTGAAGGCACAGTGACCAAGGTTAGCAGCAACTCTGCTGTTTGGTAATGAAAGGCAGACTCGGTCAAGAGCTGAAGATTTGGTTTTAGTAGACTGTTCAGAGATCAGTAGGAACCAACAACCACGTGTGTGATTCATTAAAGCAAGGGTGTAGGCACTAGAGATTTCACTACAGAATCCTTCACTGTGCGGGAGAGTAAAGCAGTCCGCTGTGTGTGTGTGTGTGTGTGTGTGTGTGTGTGTGTGTGTGTGTGTGTGTGTGTGTGTGTGTGTGTGTGTGAGAGATGAGGCGACCCCTCTTCCTCTACCCTGAGGCCCAGTTACAGTGTGAAAGACAAGAAAGCATGGCTGGTGTCCAGAGTGTGGCAGTCATTGTGATTAATAGATGGCGTCTTCAAAGATAAGGAAGGTTCTGTTTCCCAATCTGGGAAACTTTATGCTCAGAATTCCTGACGACCCACTCTCTCCCTGCACAGCCATACTCCGCTCCTGATAGACATTCAGGAATGTCAACTCCAACCTGCCCCACAACCACTGCTTAGGTTCACAAATCATATGCTGATCAGACTCATAAACGTCCAGTAACATGAATACACAGAGAAGATGGAACAACCGACCCAAAACCAAGAGACGACTCAGGAAAGGCAAGAACTTGAGTCTTGCGTTTCCAAAACCAAAACTGAGGGACCGAAGCCACGGGTCAAACGTGCAGAACCCTGGACCGGCGCTCCAAATTCATCCTGCTGAGTTTCAGCACTCAGTGAGTCAGAGATGGAAATGCTCCTTCCTGACCCCACCATGGCAGTGCCGTTGCTTACGCCTCCTCGGCGCTCCACTGACAGCATACTATCTGTGAGCGTGTTCTCATCAGCTGAATTATAGGCTATTCCATTAAACACAATTAATCAAATCAGCACAATCATTTAAAATAATTAAAATGACACAACTGGGGTCAATTCAGCCATGCAGTGCTTCAGACTTCACAAGTATGTTTAAATAAGAGCTTCAGTAGTATTGAGTATGTTTAAATAAGAGCTTGAGTAGTATTGAGTATGTTTAAATAAGAGCTTCAGTAGTATTGAGTATGTTTAAACAAGAGCTTCAGTAGTATTGAGTATGTTTAAATAAGAGCTTCGGCAGTATTGAGTATGTTTAAATAAGAGCTTCAGTAGTATTGAATATGTTTAAATAAGAGCTTCAGTAGTATTGAATATGTTTAAATAAGAGCTTCAGTAGTATTGAGTATGTTTAAATAAGAGCTTCAGTAGTATTGAATATGTTTAAATAAGAGCTTCAGTAGTATTGAGTATGTTTAAATAAGAGCTTCAGTAGTATTGAGTATGTTTAAATAAGAGCTTCAGTAGTATTGAATATGTTTAAATAAGAGCTTCAGTAGTATTGAATATGTTTAAATAAGAGCTTCAGTAGTATTGTTGAGTGTGTTTAAATAAGAGCTTCAGTAGTATTGTTGAGTGTTTTTAAATAAGAGCTTCAGTAGTATTGTTGGGTGTGTTTAGATAAGAGCTTCAGTAGTATTGTTGAGTATGTTTAAATAAGAGCTTCAGTAGTATTGGTATTCAATTAAGCAATATTAGGCAAAAGCTCACTCTGCATACAGCCGAGAGCTCCACATTCATTTGTAGTCAGTTAGGCCAATGTTCTGTTATATGTTCCCTCACTCCAAGAACTTTGAACTGGGTCAATATTAGACCAGTATATAATTATATGCCTTTAAACGTTAAATATTTTCTTCTGGACACTGGCGTAAGTACTGGTCAACAGAAGTCAGTGAAATCAGTGTCACTGAAAAGGTCACTGATGATCAACATTTGAACAACTTTGATTTAAAGAAAAGCTGTTCAATATGTTTATGACCACCACTATCTCTATGTAATAAACAGAGACGTACGTTTCATTCACGTTGCTTATGTGCGCTTATGTTATCTGAAGCTCGGGGAATCTGGGCAGATCCACAGGGAATCCTGCGTCTTTTAGCCCTCCTTTCTGGACAGCATACATAGCCGTGTTGTTCTGAGGCAATTATGCTTCTTCTCACAATAAAGGAATGTACAAGGGGCTCATTAAGCAGCTTCTTTAAGAGACCCTCATGGGTCTGTCTTTGTTCTGTCTGCCAAATGGTGCTAAAAAAAAAGGTTGCAAAGGGTTGCAAAAAAACCTCTGAAATCACGTGGAAGTGGCTCAGCTCTAATTTTGTATTTAGTAAGCATTTATTTTTTACAAGCTATTGCCTCTTGGACAAAGAAAGACATCCCCCCCCCCCCCCCCCCCCCCCCCGAGTTAGACTGTGGAGTTAAGCTCACATGCGTGCTGATAATTGGATGACTGATGAAATAGGTTAGTTCACTGGGGACACGGTAAATGTCGTTAGCTTTGTGGGTAGGCAAACTGTATAGCACATAGACTAGGTTCAGCAAGATTCTATTACTGTGAAAACTGTAGCCTAGCTCTTGACAATAATTATTCTTTTTGGAACTGAATTCCAGTCCCCAGCCTTAGTTATAGCACGACCTTAGATCAACAGGTTATTTTAACACTTCACATGGGCTGTAAGGAGGATAAAACGATCAAATCCAAAAAGTGAATCTAAGAATTTATGGATTAGATGTGATTGTGCACAATAAAAAAAACTATTATGATTTATTTTCAATTAACAATCAGGTCCAATAAAATCAAAACCAACAAAGCCTGCATTGTTTGCGAGGTGCTGTGTGCTTTGACATGAAAAGATTTAGCTAGAAGTAAAGACTGTCGAAGAAATAGTCTCAGTATGTGTCCAGAAAGCAGATCAACTAGAAGTCTGACTAGATGTTAAAGTCTGATGAAGTACCTTGATCCATGCACAACCTAGAAGAACTACCAACTCAATGATCTAGGCAAAGACAACACATTACATAAATTAGAATGAAATAATTAGAAGGTATTTCAATATAAAGCAGTGGGAGATATATAAATCCCAGGTAAACCATTCCTTCTACCAGTGCCCAAATTCAATGCATAATTGGCTCATTTGTATAAGATAGTCACTGCCTTCTACATGATGCACCCAATACACCAAACAGGAAACCAAATGGCTACTTACTAATGTATAATATACAGCCCCATTACTGTGTAAAATAAAATGCGCACACACGCAAATTGATTGTGATTACCCAAAGCCCAAGGCATGTATCGGCATAGCTATGAGGAAGCAGTTTTTGAAGATAATTATCATTTAAAAGGTGTTACAATACTCAAGATAAGATCAAGTGTCTGATTATCTGATTAGGCTATGTGTTTTTTGGCAGTAGCACTTGAGTTTACCGCCCAAACAATTCAGCAGTCAAGTTTAGAAATGTACTTATTCAACTCACTCGTAAATGACAATGGATTAAAGCACGTTTACTTACTCTACTCACTCGTAAATTACTATGGATTAATGCACATTTTCATGTTAGGTCCTCCTTTGCAAAACGTCTGCATGGTTCAGACCTTGTGATGCACTTTTAATATCAGATGCTGATAAATAAACTATGCCCACTGCATGGAAGCATATGTCATTGATGCCCTCCCCACTGGTTGTCAAGACAAGACTCTTTACAAGTATGTTTATATAAGAGCTTCGGTATGATCAATATCAGCAAGATCCTACAGCTTTTCTAGGGAAGTCCACAATTGAGGAACCAAAAACCGAGAGTAAACCCGATTGTGCTGCAGACCTCAGTACTTTAAGTTAACATTTCATATAAAAAGTTCTAGGCATGACCAGTAGCAAAAAGTAAATTCACTGAAGAAAACCCACAGTCCCCGCAGGACGTGTTGGGGACCTTAATGATTCAAGAAGGCGCGTTATAACCTTCATGACAGCACGGAGTCAAATGTCGCCCCCAAACACAAACTAAATCAAAGCGTTGAACAGGTACCAGGGTGCACATATATTATATTATATATGTCATATAACAACCCTGCTTGTCCTAATACACTCGCGATGTGTCGCAGCAGCCAGAATACCAAAAATACGCATAATTCAATTAAGACGGTTGAGATTATCACAGCTTTGCGTGACTCACGAATGTGAATCGTGTGTCCAAAATAGGAAGCATACAGTATATAATAGTTTATATACGGCTGCCAGATACATCTCATAAACCCACATTTGATGTATATAAATGCGATAAGTGCTGAATAAAACCCTTTTTTTCTCCCCACTCACCGAATGGTTGACTCCCCACATGAGGACACTCAGGAGAGGGTCGCTGGCGCGAAACAGCTTCACTTTTTGTGCCACGAAGTGTTTCTTCTTGGTTTTCGTTTTACTCGCGATCGACGCGACCATGCTGCTAGCCGATGCCATTTTTGCAAAATAATAAATTAACTATCACACAGTGACAAGTCCTTTTGAACAAGCTAGCTGACCGCCTTTCAGTGGCTGGCGCTTGGCATAGCTGGCGGGTCCGACTCGCCCCCTCGGTCGTCCGGCTGGTCAGCCCTATGTTTCGAGCCTGGCGTCGACTTAACGGCGAGACGTCGTTACATTAATTAAACGACAACACAGCGACACGTCTTGTGACTAATTCTGTGTCTAAAACAAACGTCTAGCTATACTGGCGATAACCCTCCGCTCGACATCATCGGTCGCCCTCCTTCCCTCGCCGAGCTCCACACGCCAGCCGCGGGCCACTACCTGCTAGCAAGACGGTTAGCTTAGCCAGCCAGCCAGCCGGGCTAGCGACTACCGTGACGAGCGGGAACCTTCTGATATTCTTCGCGGTCCGGCCATGAGAAATGAATATTATACTGAGAGAAATATATACACGCGAACCGAGGTTTTAAGAGGGAACCTCAAAACGCCCAAGGTCCAAGTTAGCGGTCCTGCCCGGCCGGGGACGGCGCTATAAACATCCAGCTAGCTCCGTTAGCCTGGGCAGCTAGCGGTGCGGCTAACGCTGGACTGTGTGGAAAGCGACACTACTCCCGTTTTTTTACTTTGACGTCTGTCTCTGAGTTTGAGGGAAAAATCCGACGAATGCGGAAAATATCGTCCCTCCCAAAAAAAATGTAACGTGTCTGGCGTTATGCAGGTAAAAACCTCAGTTGTGTGGTACTGACACTACTGAGGTAAAGCTAACTGGCGTTTCCGGCTCGGCTGTCCGCCGCTGACTGACAGCTCGCAGCGGGAGGAAGCGGACGGGGCTGCGACTGCAAACGCCACCGAGAAACGTGACCTGTCACACTTTGGTAGTTTAAGGTTAGCTCAAAAGTATTTAGATATGACAGGCCAGCACGCCTACGAACTCTAATCCCACATTTGTAGCGTTTCGACCGGCCAAATGGTTCGGACTACAGAGTTTTTTTTTCAGTGAGTTGTTCCACGTAGCAGTTAAAGACAGAACTCAGATGGTCAGTATCACTTGAGTGAGACGTGTTAATACACATATGGCAGTGCCCCGTTTTATTCAGACAAAATGGTTGAATTGAGACAGACTTGTTTTTAAGTTTGCTTATTTGTAGGTTAACCCATTTTAGATACTGCAAAAAATAAAGAACGCTGTTATCTTTGAATTTATCCATCATATTTTGGTACCACTTTCAGGCGTGTATCATGTACACAACTCATGCAGTCATTCGGGGGGGGGGGGGGGGGGGGGGGCGCGCGCACACACACACACACACACACACACGTCTATAATGTATGTGTATACTATATTGTATATACAGTAAATGTTGCATTCTTGTCTGCCCTGAGCGTGCATATTCTATTTGATGCAAAACATCAACTCCTGTGAGTTGCTCAATGGTGGTTGCGTGTCTGATAATGAAATCACATATATTTGTAAAACAATCTACTATCTATTAAGACGTATTAATTTGCTTATATGGTTTTATCGAATGTAATTTTAAAAAGCAATTTCGCCTATTTGGCACTCATAAATACATAAATAAATCCATATTTGCTATGCAGATTCAAATGTAATGATTTTATATTGACTTTGTGGGACCATTACAATCTACCCAATCTAATATCAAATATTTTTTAAAGCTACACAGGAAATGTAACAATGCAGCTATTCAGCTAAACAAACGTGCAGTATATCAGATAACATTGCCCCCATCTTCAGGCAAAATGGGCTTGCATCGGTTTCTTAGCAACCGCCACAAGCAAGCCCGATAAACAGAAAATAAACTCGGAGCTCCTGAAGTACCTGTGTGGAAAAAGTGATCAGGACATCGGCAACGGGTACATTTAGTCAGCAGACTTATCATATTTTTGGCGTTTCATTTGTTTATCATCTGTGTTTTGGTAAGAAAAGGGGAAAAAGGGAAGAGTGAAAGGTCTAACATAACGACTTTTCCTGATAGGATGGGGAAAAAAGTAAAGAAAGAACCCGAACCACTTCCTAAAGATGCGGTGAGATGTCTTCCTGCTGGTCATCTAGCTAGCTGGTGAACTATGTTAAAGCAAAGTCCTCAACGTATTTATTTAATGTAGTTAGTTAGGTAGCTAATAGCTAACTAACGTTTTTTACGTTTTGGTTTCAGTTTGAGCCGCTGGCTATCGAGAGTAAGAACGCTGTAACGGTGGTCCTCATGCTGAACTCGCCAGAACAAGAAGTCCTGGTCAAAGCTTGCGAAGCAATTTACAGATTCGCCGAGAAAGGTCTCAGTCCTGCACAACTGAACATTTCAGCCTTACTGAAAATGTCCCCTGCCTGAGAGTGGCCCTCGTGTGTGTGTGTGTGTGTGTGTGTGTGTGTGTGTGTGTGTGTGTGTGTGCTCCTCTCATGTTGTGTAGGTGATGAGAACAGCAGCTCTCTGGTGGGCCTAGGGGCGGTGGAGCCCCTCACACACCTCATATCGCACCAAGATAAGGCCGTTCGTAGAAATGCTTTCATGTGTCTGGGAGTCATGGCTTCCAACAGTGAGTGCGCAAGGAATGTCGCTTATCTCCACGATATGCGCCATGCATACCTGGCTAATCAATGTATTCAGAATGAGGTGAATCTGTTTCATTGATCATTTTATGCATCTGAACAGATGACGTCAAAAGACTTTTGAAGAAACTGAACGTCATAACCTCGATCATCAACAAACTGTCCCCAGAAGGTACAGAACTATAAATGTGTGTGTGTATATATATATATATATATATATATATATATATATATATATATATATGTTTTGTACAATTATATGATTTTGTTATCTGTAAATGTATGAAACGTAGGAATTATATCAAATACCGTCTTGTTTGTGTTTATCTGTCCTTCACACAGAGGATGTCGTTGTCCATGAATATGCTACTCTGTGCTTGGTGTCCCTGTCAGTGGACTTCACAGGGAAGGTTCAGATCTATGAGCGTGGTGGCCTGGAGCCTCTTCTTCGTCTTCTGTCTAGCCCTGATCCCGACGTGCAGAAAAACTCAGTAGAATGCATCTGTAATCTTGTTAAGGTAAGGCAGCAAGAGCAGAGTGATTTCACAATAGGCACCTTTGGCGATGTGATGTGTGGCATGTCCTAGCAACTGTGCCATGTGGACATTTCTCTCACCAATGCAAACCCTTCGTGTGGAAAATCGGATGTTAAAACGTGTCACCTGACGTGCCTCCTGCTCTCACGCAGGACTCTTCCAGTCGAGTGGCTGTGCGTGAGCTGAACGGGCTCCCTCTGTTACTGGAGCTGCTGCGTTCTGACTTCCCTGTGATACAGCAGCTCGCCCTGCGCTCTCTGGAGAGCATGAGCACAGACGGGGAGACGCGAACACGCTTCAGAGAGGAACGGGGCTTCAGGACTTTACTGGAGTTCCTTACCACCAAGGTACGCTGGTCACCAACCCCAGGGATCCTAGAACAGAACCATAATCACCTCTCAGGAAGTCATGACAGAATCGCTCTGTGCATTAGTATAGTGTTCAGTGGCTTCGCTTATACTGAGCCATAAGTATGAGATGATGTTAGTGCGACAGTAACAAGATGACTCATGCTACAATGGCTTTATTACAGAACTGTTTGTGTCCTGGTTTTGTGGGTTAGGGTTAGCGGTTAGGAGTAAAGTGTTAGGGTTAGGGGTTATGGTTAGGAGTTCAGGATTAGGGTGATAACCTGACTCGTTGCCTGAGGTGTGTAGCACCCTGTCAGAAGTTAGTGTTAGAGTTAGGATTAGGGTTAGGGGTTAGGGTTATGACCTGACCCTCGCCGCCTAAGGTGTGTATCGCCCTAGCAGGAGTTCAGTGACCTACACTCAGAGGCTCTGGCGGTCGTCTCAAACTGTCTGGAAGACGTGGAGTCCGTACGGCTCATCCAGGCCACGGGGGGCCTGGAGACGCTGCTGCAGTTTGTCATGACGGCCAGCCTGCCCGACGTGCAGGCCAACGCGGTCCGTGCCATCTGCAGACTGGCACAGAGCGGTATGAGACCCCCACCCCCCGACACCCTCACCCACCGCCACTGTGTGCACCCTGAACGGCCACTTTTGGCTTCGTCAGTAAACACCGCCTCGAGTTCAGCATGTTCTGGGTTACTTAGGTGAGGTCAGAAAAATCCTGCATGAGCAAGATGTTGAAAAGGCCCTTGTCAGCTTGCTGGCAGTGGAGGACGATGGTGTACGTACCGCTACGTGCCAGGCTGTGGCAGCAATGAGCCAGCTCGTGGCCAGCAGAGACACCTTTCGACATCTTGGTAAGAATCTGGTTCACAATGAAAAAAATGAAAAAGCGTATGAACTAATTCTGCTGCACCTTTCTGACTTCCTGCGGCAGTCAGGAGGTGTTATTTCTGTTCTGGTTTGTGGTGGTCGGTGTTTGCGTTGTTTGCCCCATCCTGAAGAGGTCGGGGCGGGCTGATACAGGCGTATGTGTTTCAGACGGAGTCCGGACGATCGTGCAGCTACTGAGCTGCGAGGGGGGCGATGTGAGGGAATCAGCCGTGCACGCCCTGTCCGGCCTCACCGACGGCAACCAGCTCAACGCCTAGTGAGCGCCAGCCGACCGCACCCTCTCTCACAGTGTGCCTTATCACAAAATCGGCGAGAACAGCCACGTGGCCTTGTAGTTACGATACCGCTACGCAGGAAAGAGCGCACGTCTTCAGGCCGAGCGAGCTCACGCGTGTGCTCACGCCCTCCTGTGTCTCGCAGCGCCGTGTGTGAGGCGGGCGGGGACGAGCGGGTCACGCAGCTCCTGCAGGAGGGCCGTCCCGCCGTGGTCCCGCACGCCGCCGCCGTGCTGACCAACATGGCCTCCCACGAGCCCCTGCGCACGGGCCTCCTGGCCCACGGCGCCGTGCGGGCCCTCGCCGAGCTGCTGCGCTCCACCAACCATCACGTGCTGTCGAGCGTCACACGCGGCGTGGCAGAGCTGGCCTGCGATGCGGAGGGCAGGGCAGAGGTAGCAGCACCAGCCTCCCGCACACGCACACTGACCACTAATGAACAGTCAGTCAAATACCCCGTGGAACACACAAGGAGGTTCGGTGAATTAAGGCGGTGATCGAACATTTCTTGCCGAATGTGCGGTTTGCGTGTTTGCAGCTGAGGAACGTCGGGGGATTGGCTCCTCTGGTCACGCTGCTGAGGTCCGACCACGCAGAGACCCGCCGCAAAGCCTGCTGGGCAGTCAGCGTGTGCGCTAACGACGAAGTGACTGCCACAGAGATGTGCAAGTTAGGGTGAGATGTTAGCTGAAAAACTTTCAAAGGTTTAATATTCATTTTCCTGAGCTCAGTTATGCAAAACAGTGCCAGCTTCTTCTAGCCCTGGTTCAAGTCACAGCTGGCACAGTCCAAACCTAGAAGGCCAGATGCCTGACTAACATTAAGCTGATATACTGTAAAATCTTTCAGATTCAGCAACATATAAATGCTGTTTTTTTTTTTTTTTTTAGATTGACTGAAGATTTCTAGAATGGTATTCTTGTTACAGCTGACCTTAAGAGTGTTTGCATTTAGTGTTTAGTGCTAAATTTCCTTCGGGATCAATAAAGTATCTACCTACATACCTAGTGTTGTTTTAAACTCTTTGTTTTTTCTGCTGTGGTTTATTATTGAGGGTCTCATTCATTTTTGATTGGTGTTTGGTTGGTTTTTGAATGGTCTTTGAATGGTTTTTGATCGGTCTTTGATCAGTCTTTGGTCTTTTGTCGGTCTTTGGTCAGTCTGTGGTTTTTCTTTGAATGGTCGCTGCACTAACATTGCAGAGCTCTAGAGGCCCTCCAGGAGATCAACTACTCAGCAAACCGCATGAACAAGTTCAGTGAGCTAGCACTGCAGAAGCTGCTGGACAGTAACCTGTCAGTAAAGTACAGCCTGACTGGCTGCCTCTCCTACACCGACATCACCACTGAGGTCTTCTACGACCCTGGACAGGTGAGCCGTACCTTGCTTCACCTGAAGTCCTGCAGGTCCCTGGCCAGATCAGTCCATGTCTCCTCTCATGTGTCTCCTCTTTCTCTTCCCACTTGCAGGTTAAAGAGGGTCACAGGGTTCCTGCCCTAGAAGACATAGCAAAGCAGGCTGTGAACCAGCATCGGGCCGTCATCGTAGTTAATGGAAAACCCCCGTATCAGTACGTCCAGGCCAAGGGTCGTGCATTTGTAACACGTTTATCTCCTTTTGAGCAGCTGGGTCAGATGGGTCGCTGCACATAGGATGACACAAACTGTGCAGTACAAATCTTAAAACATTTAAGAATATTTCGCAAAGTACAAATTGCAGTACTAATTAATACAGGTAAAGATAAGCTTATTGTTCAAAATTTGCTACCAAATTGTCTGACCAAAGCTATCCTAGTTAGACCTCATCTACCAAAAGAATAGCTACACTAGTGACAGTTGCTAGCACAGGGCAGCTGCCAGTTTTCAAATATGCTGCCCCCGTGTGGCTGAGCTAAGTATTGCCCTTACCTAAATCTCTAGTTTTTGCCCCATGTTTCTTCTCTTTCTCTCTCTGAGTGTCTACTGCCCTTGACATCCTTTTTTTGCGCTGTAAACCTGAGTTTTGTGTTGACAAAGTTCCATTTATAAGGAAAATAAGTATTTGTGTTTGGTAAACACCTTCCACAATGAGGTTTAAAAAAACACACTCTCTCTCTTTAATCTGCCAGCACTAGCACACAATCACTTGAATGTTAAACTCTCCTGTGTTACGCAACAGAGGCCCAAGCTGCAAAGTCCTATCCATTTCGAGTAAAGCATGCCTGTAACTGCCATGGAAGCACTCGGTCACCATGGAGATGTTTTTTTTTAACGACTGTTCCAGTTTGGGGTTGTGAGGCCGGCCATGCCTCAACTACTGAAGGGCCTGTGAATGTAAACATATGGGTGAATTAATGGATATCTGGGTCGTGTTTTTCAGCTAACAAAAGATGTTTACAACCAGTACTCATTGCTGGCATTAAGATGCCATGTTTGTGCTGCAATACTGTGTGCTCAGGAGTAGGGAGCATGGCCGTGGGCTGTGATTGGAGGAGGGAGCATTGCAGTGGGCTCTGATTGGAGGAGGGAGAAATACAGTGGTCTTTGATTGGTGTAGGGAACATTGCAGTGAGCTCTGATTGGAGGAGGGAGAAATACAGTGGTTTTTGATTGGTGTAGGGAACATTGCTGTGAGCTCTGATTGGAGGAGGGAGAAATACAGTGGTCTTTGATTGGTGTAGGGAACATTGCAGTGAGCTCTGATTGGAGGAGGGAGAAATACAGAGTTTTTGATTGGTGTAGGGAACATTGCTGTGAGCTCTGATTGGAGGAGGGAGAAATACAGTGGTCTTTGATTGGTGTAGGGAACATTGCAGTGAGCTCTGATTGAGCTCTGATTGCAGGGAGCTCTGAGGGAGTATGGCCATTATGCCATTGTAGATCTTTCACAGATCATTCACAGTTCTTACTGCAATTCAAACATTTTTGAAATGTAACAGAAATGAAACACTTCTGAAGGATACGTGATCAGATAGAAATTGTACACATTGCTATCATAAAAAAAAAGTTAATCACAAACTAGCTTTTGTAAGGTATACAAAAATACCACAAGCAAGAAATCTAACATTGCTGTAAATTCATATTATACACAATTTTGATTATTGACTGTTATCTACCTAGACTATTTAAATGTAGGTATGTGATTTAAAAGTAGGTCTCTGATCACATTGCATCCATCAGTAAGCCACATGGGTGGAGTCTAGGCTGTGTCAGTTACGTGTGTTATGGAGGAGCCTTCTTATGCCAGTGCTAAGAAGGACTGTCCTAACTTGGTGGTGGAGCTGACTCTGAGACACATTCAGTGGTGGTGCTCACTGAGACACACTCAGTAGTGGAGCTCACTGAGACACACTCTGTGGTGGAGCTCACTGAGACACACTCGGTAGTGGAGCTCACTGAGACACACTCGGTGGTGGAGCTCAATGAGACACGGTGGTGGAGCTCACTGTGAGACACAGTGGTGGTGCTCACTGAGACACACTCAGTAGTGGAGCTCACTGAGACACTGTGGTGGAGCTCACTGTGAGACACAGTGGTGGAGCTCACTGAAACACACTCAGTAGTGGAGCTCACTGTGAGACACGTGGTGGAGCTCACTGAGACACACTCAGTAGTGGAGCTCACTGAGATACACTCAGTGGTGGAGCTCACTGTGAGACACTCTTGGTGGCTCAAATGGTGGCGCGGACTGTTGAGACACACTTGATGGTGATGATGACTGTAAGATGCACTTTATGAGACACTTAGTGGAGCTGACTGTGAGACACTCTCAGCGGTGGTCCTCACTGTAAGACACACTCAGTGGTGGAGTAAACTTTAGGATGGTCGTGATGGCGGAGCCGACTTTAGGATGGTCCTGATGGCAGAGCTGACTTTAGGATGGTCGTGATGACAGAGCTGACTTTAGGATGGTCCTGATGGCGGAGCTGACTTTAGGATGGTCCTGATGGCGGAGCTGACTTTAGGATGGTCATGATGGCAGAGCCGACTTTAGGATGGTCGTGATGACAGAGCTGACTTTAGGATGGTCCTGATGGCGGAGCTGACTTTAGGATGGTCGTGATGGCGGAGCTGACTTTAGGATGGTCGTGATGGCAGAGCTGACTTTAGGATGGTCGTGATGACAGAGCTGACTTTAGGATGGTCCTGATGGCGGAGCCGACTTTAGGATGGTCCTGATGGTGGAGCCGACTTTAGGATGGTCCTGATGGTGGAGCTGACTTTAGGATGGTCATGATGGCAGAGCCGACTTTAGGATGGTCGTGATGACAGAGCTGACTTTAGGATGGTCGTGATGGCGTAGCCAACTTTAGGATGGTCGTGATGACAGAGCTGACTTCAGGATGGTCCCGATGGCGGAGCCGACTTCAGGATGGTCCTGATGGCGGAGCTGACTTTAGGATGGTCCTGATGGCGGAGCTGACTTTAGGATGGTCCTGATGGCAGAGCTGACTTTAGGATGGTCGTAATGGCGGAGCCGACTTTAGGATGGTCGTGTTGGCGGAGCCGACTTTAGGATGGTTGTGATGGTGGAGCTGACTTTAGGATGGTCGTGATGGCAGAGCCGACTTTAGGATGGTCCTGATGGCGGAACTGACTTTAGGATGGTCGTAATGGCGGAGCCGACTTTAGGATGGTCCTGATGGCGGAGCTGACTTTAGGATGGTCGTAATGGCGGAGCTGACTTCAGGATGGTCATGATGGCGGAGCTGACTTTAGGATGGTCGTGATGGCGGAGCCGACTTTAGGATGGTCCTGATGGCGGAGCTGACTTTAGGATGGTCGTAATGGCGGAGCTGACTTCAGGATGGTCATGATGGCGGAGCTGACTTTAGGATGGTCGTGATGGCGGAGCTGACTTTAGGATGGTCGTAATGGCGGACCCGACTTTAGGATGGTCGTGATGGCAGAGCAGACTTTAGGATGGTCCTGATGGCGGAGCCGACTTTAGGATGGTCCTGATGGCGGAGCTGACTTTAGGATGGTCATGATGGTGGAGCTGACTTTAGGATGGTCGTGATGGCGGAGCCAACTTTAGGATGGTCGTGATGGCGGAGCTGACTTCAGGATGGTCCTGATGGCGGAGCCGACTTCAGGATGGTCCTGATGGCGGAGCTGAGTTTAGGATGGTCGTGATGGCGGAGCTGAGTTTAGGATGGTCATGATGGTGGAGCTGACTTTAGGATGGTCGTGATGGCGGAGCCAACTTTAGGATGGTCGTGATGGCGGAGCTGACTTCAGGATGGTCCTGATGGCGGAGCCGACTTCAGGATGGTCCTGATGGCGGAGCTGACTTTAGGATGGTCCTGATGGCGGAGCTGACTTTAGGATGGTCATGATGGTGGAGCTGACTTTAGGATGGTCATGATGGTGGAGCTGACTTTAGGATGGTCGTAATGGTGGAGCTGACTTTGAGGTGTGGTGTCTTTGTTGTGGTGTCAGGACGGATGCCCAGTCAGAGGACAGGCAGCAGGACAGCCCCACTGAGACCCGAACCTCCTCCGTCACAAGCAGCAAGGGGAGCAGCAGAACACAGAGGTGTGTGTGTGTGTGTGTGTGTGTGTGTGTGTGTGTGTGTGTGCGTGTGTGTGTGTGTGTGTGTGCGCGTGTGTGTGTGTGTGTGTGTGTGTGTGTGTGTGTGTGTGTGTGTGTGTGCGTGTGTGTGTGCGTGTGTGTGTGTGTATTCGTGGTTAACTAATTAATCACTGTTTTATGTTCAGTAATTTTGTACTTTATACAAAATGTTGTATTTATGTATATATTGTATTTATATATGTTCATTAAAATTGTACTTTATTAGATGCAAAAACAACATGATGTAGGCATTACATTTCGGCCATCATCCTCCCTGTTCTCTACATATCTGCATCAGCATGCTTAATTGAAAAGACCCATATTGGTCAACCACTTGTGTGTATGGGTGTGTGTGTGTGTTTGAGCGTGTACATGTATGGTTGCATGTTTTCATGCTTTTTTAATTTTATTTTTATTTTTTATTTATTTATTTTTTTCATGTTTTCATGCTTAACTTAATCCTGAGTTCCTCATAAATCTTCATAAGTGACGAGGTGATCACAGCGAGCCTTTGCCCTTGTGAGTCTGGGTGAGGTGACTCTCTTTCAGCCACTGACACTAAAGCAGTTTGTCCGTCCCTCCGTAGTAAACTGAAGGGCCGGGGCAGGAGGGAGGACGAGAAGCAGAGAGATGAGGAAGAGTGTCCAACACCTCTGGAAGCTCCAGTGGAGAAGCCTTGGACTGTGCCCTACGACCCCTCCTTCCTCAGCCTGGTCAGGGAGGCGGTGAGCTCCGTACTGCCCCTAACCGACCAGGCTGAGATGTACGCTGCTTTAGCTAAGTGAGTTTCTGGACTCCTGATGGGGAAGGAAGAAAAAGATTAACGTGATCCTTGTGATTAACGAGTTTAGCCAAATACATCTGACCATTTTAACCAATGATTCCTTAATATCACTCTCAAGAATAACAGAGAGCTAAATATTTATAAACAACTCATAACTGTAAAAAGTATTATGTAAAATTATTCAGTATTATGACGTGATAAATGTTCCTCACAGGCTGGTGTGTGTTGCTATGGGGGGTCCAACAGACATTGCGAAACAACACGATTTTCAGTGGGAGCTCCACACCAGTGAGCTAAAGGTTGAAGTGCAGTCCAACATCATTCCCATTGGCAAGATCAAAAAGGGCACCTACTACCACAGGGCTCTGCTCTTCAAGGTACAGACCCCTCTCTGCAGCCGCACCCACAGCATACGTACCATCTCCTACTCGCCCTGCTAGGAGGGGCCGGCCGCATCACGCCGGTGTTTCAGCCTTTCAGCTGTGCAGTCACTCCTGTCTCCTGCGCTGTGTTTCAGGCTTTGGCTGACAGGATTGGGGTGGCCTGCACACTGGTGAGGGGGAGTTACAATCGGGCCTGGAACGAGGTTCTGCTCACCAGCACGCCCACAAACAAACCCACGTTCTACCCCCAGCCAAAGAGTTATGTTGTGGACCTAATGCACAGCCCGGGGAGCCTCTTGAGGTGTGGTACACCCGCTGCTCTGGAATACCAAATGATTTAAAACCTTCCCGAACAAACTGGAGGAAACTCTTGAGTGGAACAATCTAATAGCAGAGTTATTGTAAAATTTTTGTCAATTTGCATTTACATAGTAATCAAACATGATTGCAAAAATGCTGTGTAGGTGGAAATATTTTCTTGAACATGGGATGACTTATTAAAGAACGTGTGATGTATCAACAAACATTTTAAGAACCTCTATGTTTTTATAAATTTTATTTAAAGTCCAATAGGGAGAGGTTTGAAGATTTTGTTATATATTTCAACTTCCGTTAAATAATTTAAAAAAATCATGACTGCATGTTGTTAATAATTAATGTAAGTGGGTGTATAATGGATCAAATCAATATCCAAAACAGCGGGGGGGGGGGGGGGTACTTCACTTTGACCTACTTGTGTATAATCAGGTGTAAACTCGGTTTTGTCTAGTCTTTACCGCATGGTATTCACTCTGATTGTTCTGAGAGACTGTGCAGGCTAAGCAGCAGTAAAACGCTGTGCAGGATCTAGCAACTTCCTTCATTAGACTTTGGGTCGAGGCGCCACAGATTGACACCGTTCAGTACAAAAGCTGATATTGAAAGACTTACATATACGATGTCACGGTTCGCAGTTCGATTTTTACCTGTGTTTTCTCAAAGAACTACTGCAACATCAGTATCGAAATCAGTGTTGCATAAGAAGAGGTTCGTATTGATCAGACCACTGTGCACAACAACCGGTAAGATTTTTTTTTTCGCTTACAAAAATAAGGCGGCGATTATGCATTTGCCTGTTGGTTTGATTATAGCGCGTATACATTTTGCCAAATCAATGTGGAACGACACTCATCGGTAGTCTAGCCTACATTGATCCTCACCTATAGATTAGGATAGTTTTGACAATAGCCTCGATCAATACAGTTGACAGCAATTCGGTCTTAACCATTGGATCCATTGATGGGTTGGGGACCGACGAATCAAAGGGAAGGTGCCCTCAATTATCCATCGCTTCATCTAAACCCCAGAGAGTTCAGCAGTAACCTTACAACACGAGAAATGAATGAACTGTAGATGACGCACTTCTGTTATGGGGGGTCGCGTGCGCGGGCGTTGGAGTGTCAGGCGCAAAGTTCATTTATGAATGGCGCAAAGTTAATTTATGAATGGCGCAAATACGCGGGGTGTCGTTGGAGCTGCTCAAACACTCTCTGTGAAGCGGTGAAATATATTATGACGCTTCGGACTGGACTAAACTATTATTTCAGCAATTCACAAATGTTGCATGTCGAATATTCGATTATCCGAAACTGGCCCTTTTGGGTGCGTTCTGTAGGTTATTGGTGGTATGCTTGCTTTGAGGCTCTTGCATGTTGACACACACACTAATTCCATTTTTAGTTTTACTGCTGTCAGTCAAATATTAACCAAACCAGAACATTACAAATAGGTACGCTAAGTTACACCGGCACACGGTGCAGCAATCTTTACTTTTGTAAGCAGGAAGACATATAAAAAGACGCGGTGTCCTTTGGGTATCTTGTTTATGTGTCATAAGAAAAAGTCAGATCATTATTTTAGGTTACCTCAAATACTTAAATCGTTAAATCGTTTATAGCCTATCGTTAAGTTAAATTGACTGAATGTTCAAGACGCATATCGCGCAGGCAAATGTCCCATACCTATTAAAATGTATTTTAACTTAATCCAAAGATTAATAACGTAATCCGATTCAGTTGCATTTGGATTACATTTTGACCCATTAATTGTCAAACAACAAGCATTGTCACCATCAAGCGCCTGTGTTTTCTCTGCGCTTGCGCACGAACAATCAGACGTTCCTTCTCCAGCAGTTCAGCATTGCTGAGAAGGATCCGTTAGTACAGAAAACCCAGTACCTTACACTCCTGCCAAACTTTTTGGCGATGGGGGAGGATCATGGATTCCTCTATTTTGTAGTTACCGAAGATATTATTCGTCTTATAAATAGATGGTTGAGAAGCGGCGTGCGTCTTGAAAAAAACGGATAGGAATCCAGGTGCTTCACTCCGGTTTAACTAGAAAATAAAAATGGAGTTCATCATCTGACGATCGCAGGACAACATGAGAAAATATCGGCGTGAAAAGCTTCCTGTTTGAACTACAGTAACCAGCAATTTATCGTCATCCAAAACAAAATAAAATTAATTAAATCACGATAATTACTTAATACGTAGGTTGTGACACATGTTCACGTAAAACAAATATCCGGTCATCGGCATTGCGTTTGTGTCAGTGAAAGCAAAGGCATATATGTCTCCAGGGGAAAAGAACAAGAACGAAAGTAGACTAAAATACTCTTTAATTTGTAATAATCAAAATATTTTAGAATATACCAGAAATTTGATCATGTTTTTTTCTGTAATAAGTTAAAATAAAGTTATGTATTCTGTAAATGACACAACACTGAACACGATAATAATGGTAGTAATCCCCGTCGCCATTACCCTCGTCACAAACGTCCCACATTACAAAGTAAGCTAATAAGAATGTTAACGTAAACGAACAAGAACAAGAAGTGCGTAGAGAAGAGAAACTAGTCTCTGTTTTTTCACTTTATTTTGATGAAGTCATGAATACACCTACAGATCTGTCTCTGACACGTTATGACGAGTCCGCCGACTGGCAGAAGAAACTGACACCTGAGCAGTATGTCGTCACCAGAGAGAAAGGAACAGAGGTGGTGAGTGGGTGACGAGACTAGTTGGCCAAACAGTCAGATAAGTTCCCTGAGGCAGCATGGCTTATGCCACTACAGTCACTAGTAACATAAACGATATAATAATCATAATAGATGTCAGGTTCCATCTGTATACACGGATAATAATCTGTTGAGAACAGCTGGCCCTCACTCCATCATGATTCAGAAATGTGTGAAATGTTCCCTGTCTCCCAGCCGTTCAGTGGAATCTACCTGAACCACAGCGAGGTGGGCATGTATCACTGCGTGTGCTGTGATGCGCCACTGTTCAGGTAAAACCCCTCCAAGCAGCTACGCATCGAAACGCAACAAAGACCCTGTCCACGCAACACTAGGGTCAAAACTACAGTACTGTTGTATGAAAGGTGAGGATGTTCACAAACGAGCAATCTTTATGGGTTCTGTGCTGACGTTTCCAAACAGCTCCGAATCGAAGTTTGACGCCGGAGCGGGGTGGCCGTCTTTCTCCGAGGCTCATGGCACATGGGAGAAAGACGAGAGTCACGCCAGTGTTGTTCGCCGACCTGACAACTCGCTGGGGAGCACAGGCATGGAGGTGATCTGTAGACAGGTGAGCACAGGCATGGAGGTGATCTGTAGACAGGTGAGCACAGGCATGGAGGTGATCTGTAGACAGGTGAGCACAGGCATGGAGGTGATCTGTAGACAGGTGAGCACAGGCATGGAGGTGATCTGTAGACAGGTGAGCACAGGCATGGAGGTGATCTGTAGACAGGTGAGCACAGGCATGGAGGTGATCTGTAGACAGGTGAGCACAGGCATGGAGGTGATCTGTAGACAGGTGAGCACAGGCATGGAGGTGATCTGTAGACAGGTGAGCACAGGCATGGAGGTGATCTGTAGACAGGTGAGCACAGGCATGGAGGTGATCTGTAGACAGGTGAGCACAGGCATGGAGGTGATCTGTAGACAGGTGAGCCAACCGACTACGGGCACTGCAGACGGATCAGAACACTAGAGTGTGTGATTAATCTAACGGCTTCTGGTCCACTAATTCACACCATTCTGCTCTAACACGTGGAGTCAGTTACTCAAGTTACGTTTCAAAGGGTTATTAGCTTTTTAGCTAAATGAATGTTTGTTTGTTCTTACAGTGTGATGCTCATCTGGGTCATGTATTTGATGACGGACCAGACCCGACCGGCCAGAGGTTCTGTATTAACAGCATAGCCCTGAAATTCAAACCCAGAGACAACTAAGGCAGTGGCGGATATGTCACACCTAGATGAACATGTCCACACACATGTCCATGCACGTCCCAACACATGTCCACACACATGTCCATGCACGTCCCAACACATGTCCATACACATGTCCATGCACGTCCCAACACATGTCCACACACATGTCTGCATGAGCCTGTGAAGTTCTTCTGCTTATATATCCGTGTGTGTTATACAGAGTGTGAATGTACTGAAGGCTGGAGTCAGGATACCTGGTGTGATCCCTTGTGTTAAATGTGTGTTTTGTGTATCACTGTTTTTTTGGTAGTTGTGGTGTTTTATTGCAGTGCACCTAGCGAAGCCAGCAAGTACCAAACTTTTGTTTCCTTTGATCTCAACACGCTTCAGTCACAGTGATGATTTATGACAAGTTAACAAAACCTTTAACACAGAGGAATCTGGAAAATGATGATATGATAATTATGAAAAACAGAAATGCTAATTAAATATTAAAGTTCGGAGCACAGTTGTGGCTGGTTATTTGTGTGTGTGTGTCTGTGGAGTGGGGGTCTACTCTTCTCTCAAATTTTCCAGTAAACTATTGTTAATGATCAACTCAATAGGATTAACCATTTTATTTGTTATGTCTCAATGCTGGACATCAGACTCAACAAACACATTACAACAGCAAAAGAGAGAACTGACAGGCCAGCTCAGAGACAGACGGAGACAGAGAAACGGACATCCATGCAGAAATGTCTTGTGAATGAAAAGGTGGATTGAGTGGATTTGTACGTAGGTCAGAGTGAACAGGGTGGACGGACCTGTCAGTGGCATGCGTGTCTGTGTCTATGTGTCAGTGGCTCTGCTGCTACTGGGCCTGCATGTCGAAACTAGAAGGAGCCGATTCAAACCAAAGCTAAAACCGAAAAAGGATGTAAAACCAGTGGAAGAGATCCTTCCAGCTCAGAACATTGATATCAGTCAGGTACTTTCAACCTGCATCTACACATTGTTTCTCATTTCTCCTTCATCCATGACGTTTCTAACATAAATCCTTTTTTAAGAAACACTTTATATGACTAAATAGCCACATATGATTACATTTCTATTCCTAGATGAGTGGAAAGTGGTTCTTGCTAACTACAGCGTCAAGGTGCAAGAATCTTCTGGAAAACGCCTTTAAGGTGGAGAGTACCACTATGACTTTGACTGCTCCCGAGTCTCCGGACTCACCCATGCTTGTGACCACCTTTAGAAAACAGTGAGTACCCACTGTGACCACTAGAGGGAAATCTAGTGTTCCTCTTTCAGGTTCGTACATTTTGTGCTTTGCGGTCGTAACTTCTCCACAAGTTCAGATATAAACTAATTTCCTGCATCTTAGTGACGCTTGATCCCATATCATGCACTACATAAAGTATATGCACTTATTGTTTTATAAAAACGTTATAGGTTTGAGGTGAGTTTGAAGAAGTATATTAGCTATATTAGCAACTAGCAAGCTAATTAGAATATCGTCTACTGGTTGACTTAATTAACATTTTTTCCTACTGAATGAATAAAATGAAATCGTTTAAAAGAAATAAGCTACTTAACTGGCATCACACAAAAAACTACATTAAGATTATCATGGCTTGGTCTAATACTAGTCAAACTATCATGAAATAAATACTTAGGTAATCAGATAAGAATCCAAGAACAGATAAATGTAGCTATGTTTATGTTTTGTAATATGAAAACAAGTTTGGATAATGAGTTAATAATAATAATAATCTTTATTTGTATAGCACCTTTCATACATACATGTAACTCAAAGTGCTTTACAGTATAAATACAAAGAAACATTAATAGTTCAGGGAATATTATTTTATTGGCATAATCGATTCTTTTGGCAGCTGCTATGGCTGTTAGTCCTAGATTAGAGCTAAGAGTACTGGCTGGCTTAACCAAACGTTATTATAATCACAACTGAGCCATATACTCCTAAATAACGTTCTGGATAAGGGATAAAGGTTAATCTGCCCACTAAATCTCGAAACGTTTATCCGCACACCTTGTCCGTTTTCCTCGTGTAGTGTGCCGAGTCTGCGTGTACCGCTGGCTACACGTATCGAAACGCCGGTTTTTGGCAGGAAATCGCGCTTCTTTTGGCACGACTGACGCGCGTTGTTCGTTATGACCGTTAAACCACTGAGTGTGTTTTCTAAACGGCGAACTGGCTGCAACCGAAAGACATTTACTTGAAGAGGTAATTAAAACCCAACTGATAAAGTTCACACCTGAATATTCGAGTCATACATGAATATTAACTGTGCTCACGGGCGTTTCCCATGGGTAATATTTAATATGTGATCAAATCGTTCTTCAATTGTTTAGGGTGTATTTAAACAAACAAACATCAGATCAACATTTTTAGTCTGTGATGTTGATCTTGGAAACTTGGACTTTTTAGAAATACTTAAATTAGTAAGCATGTGTTTTATTTCTGATTTCCATAGTACTTTATTGCAGATGTAACTTCATAGTCTGTAAGTAAACGTTACTTTCCAGTTAAACAAGCATAAGGGGTTTGTTCTGCCACATTGTGCAGAATTCCCAAAAATATCCAATTCCTGTAACTGTAACATATTGCGTGATGCTTGGTCACTGGTGCTTAGATGATACCTGTATTGAGAAATATTCCACAGTAGAGACCAATAGATCTTCCCTCTGTATAGCAGCAAACAGCTTATCACTGCAGGGAGGCCTTCTGAAAACTCTGATGTGCTTTTGTGTTTTGAAATCCTGGATAATCTGGATGCCTGATAAATGTATGAGTCAGATTTCTTCTCTTCTGTTGTTAGCAATTATCAGTGTTGGGAGATCAGACAGCACTATGAGAGCACAGGTAGTCCTGGTCACCTCCTGCTGAAAGGTGTGTAAACTCCTCACCTTAGATCTGCTAGAAGCCCGTGGACTACAACGTCTTTATGGACGTCACAGACAAATTAACTAAGAAAACATAAACGTTCTGTTGATCTGGGGCGTCCATCATAACTTACGAGTTTAATCTTCAGACCCTCAGTTCTTAGCACTACCTAAATGTCAAAGTGTTGTGCTTTTTGACGAATATTCCATCACCACCTCGAATACACGTGAAAGCAAGACAAAACTATTTCCATTCATATTTGAGAGAAAACACATAATTGAAAGATTGAAAAAATGTAAAGTGAATGACATGCTGTCATGTATGCTGTCATGCTAAATAGCAAGACACATGTAGTATACAGATATGGTATGTGGTATACACATGCAGAAAATGCTCTACATACACATATAGTGTCCTCTCCTGTGAGCTATAACCAGTCTAAATGTTGCACTCATTTTTTCTATTTTTCACAATGTGTTCATTCTACAGGAAATCAGCCAGAGATGAATGTCAAGATTACTATAGTAGAAACAGACTATAAAACCTATGCTATTTTGGTTTACAAGAGAATGGACAAAATCACCATGAAGCTTTATGGTATGCTGCATGACTGAAATATACAGTGATTTGTATAATTACACCATTGCTACCTTTTAACGTTTGGGGGCAGCTATGGTCTAATGGTAGGGGAGCTGATCTTCTAATCGGAGGGTTGAAGGCCACGGCTAAAGTGCTCTTCAGCAAGACATTACATTTGCCACAATTTGCCACTTAACTTGCTACTTATAATTACCCCTCAGTGATGAATTGATCATGTATTGTATTAATTGTAATGCTTATGAAGTAACACTATGCTATTCTAATGCTATAGAATACTGATGATTTGTAACTGTGTAGACAAGTTACCTATAATTTTATTAAACAGTAAAAGTATTTATTTTCTTAAGATAGTCAAACTTATACATGATAATTTTTTAATTCTGACTACATATCCTGTTATGTCAAAGGACGAACTACAGAGGTTACTGATGCCATTGTGGATACATTTGAGAAACTTGCACAGAAACAAAATCTGGGTTTGGATGTTGTTATCCAGTTTCCGGATTACGGTAAGGTGCATATTCAGAAGTAAGAACGTTTAACTTGTTTCATTCAGACAACTTCTAATGACCATGGGTGTGTTTTCTCAATCATTGCCTTTTCAGGGTTTTGTGATTCTGCAGATAAAGAACATGTTCTTGGTAAGGGAGGGTCTTCCTCTTCATCACTACACCTGCCCTGGTCCTGAAACACTTGTATTGTCATGCTATTGTTCTGCCAATAAAGTGTTAATGCAGAGTGCAGGATAGAAGGTCCCCGAGTCCTGGGGTGACATTCAGTCTCTGTTACTTTTACACCACCTTTATTTTATTGACAGATAAAGGTACTCATTAACAAATTCTCTATTCAAACAATACAGATGTTTGTGTCTTGAAATGCAGTGCCCTGTAGGTGTTTGTGTCTTGAAATGCAGTGCCCTGTAGGTGTTTGTGTCTTGAAATGCAGTGCCCTGTAGGTGTTTGTGTCTTGAAATGCAGTGCCCTGTAGGTGGTTGTGTCTTGAAATGCAGTGTCCTGTAGGTGTTTGTATCTTGAAATGCAGTGTCCTGTGGGTGTTTATGTCTTGAAATGCAGTGCCCTGTAGGTGTTTGTATCTTGAAATGCAGTGATCTGTAGGTGTTTGTGTCTTGAAATGCAGTGTCCTGTAGGTGTTTGTGTCTTGAAATGCAGTGCCCTGTAGGTGTTTGTGTCTTGAAATGCAGTGCCCTGTAGGTGGTTGTGTCTTGAAATGCAGTGTCCTGTAGGTGTTTGTATCTTGAAATGCAGTGCCCTGTAGGTGTTTGTGTCTTGAAATGCAGTGCCCTGTAGGTGTTTGTGTCTTGAAATGCAGTGCCCTGTAGGTGTTTGTGTCTTGAAATGCAGTGCCCTGTAGGTGTTTGTGTCTTGAAATGCAGTGCCCTGTAGGTGTTTGTGTCTTGAAATGCAGTGCCCTGTAGGTGGTTGTGTCTTGAAATGCAGTGTCCTGTAGGTGTTTGTATCTTGAAATGCAGTGTCCTGTGGGTGTCTGTATCTTGAAATGCTGTGTCCTATGGGTGTTTATGTCTTGAAATGCAGTGCCCTGTAGGTGTTTGTATCTTGAAATGCAGTGATCTGTAGGTGTTTGTATCTTGAAATACAGTGTCCTGTAGGTGTTTGTATCTTGAAATGCAGTGTCCTGTAGGTGTTTGTATCTTGAAATACAGTGTCCTGTAGGTGTTTGTATCTTGAAATGCAGAGATCTGTAGGTGTTTGTATCTTGAAATGCAGTGATCTGTAGGTGTTTGTATCTTGAAATACAGTGTGCTGTAGGTGTTTGTATCTTGAAATACAGTGTCCTGTAGGTGTTTGAATGGCTGGGTAGTCATGTTGGCCATCCAGTAGGCTGTTCTGTAGCAGCTCTGTAGGGTGGGTGTGGCTTTGGCTCGGGAGCAACACAACACCCTGCAGCTCCTTCTTAAAATGCTGTGTCATGGTAACATCTCTTTCACAACCGTACAGTCTTGTTTACAAATTTAGCCGTTTGAAGCTCAGGAAGGTGTGAGACATACAGTGAGATGTGAATGAGATGTAAAGAGTGAGTGTTTAGAGTGAGATATAAAGAGTGAGGAAGTCCTGAACACTGATGGCACCATGTTGTTGGTTGCCACACTCTGAACTGATGTAATCTCACCTTTACTACTTCATGGGCTGTTTTCTCCTTTCTGTTGCAGTTATGACCTAATGTATGATCACAGCCGCACGGACCCCGTCTATGTCTGTGGCAGTAACCATGGTTACTTGTGTGGGCTTTCTGAAGAGAGCATGAGTTGAAGTAAACATCTGGTAACAGATGCTGGAAAAAATAAATAAAGCCTGTCAAATATGCTGTTCATGCGTTTGTGTTTTAAATAGTTTTATTGAAAAATTATAGATCCCAAATATTCTTATAATGTAATAAATAATAAATAATGAATAATGTTTTATTTACACCAAACCTGAACATGTTCACCCACATCTGAATTGAAGGGTGGCTACTTACAATACACAAACTGTGTGTCTGAATGTGGGTTTATGTGGGTGTGTGTGTGTGGGTGGGTGTGTGCACATGTTGAAACATAGCCCTGCTTGCCTGATGACCTCTTCTTCAGTTCTTCCAGATAATACACATTCAAATTAAGATAAAGTCACAATGCTTCAAATGTTTGGAAGCACTAACAGGACTTGTTATTGTCTGAACATTTACATTTATTTGGTTCCAGAGTGTCTTTATCACTGTTGTTATTTTCCTTGTGGTACAACCCATCATAAGTCTAAGAACACAATCAAGTCAGAAGCCTGTAGACAGATTCACTGCAGGAAAACATGTGTATATTAAAATTAAGTGCAGGATTAATAATGTTTCAAGTGCCTTTGGCCTTTCGAGGGATAGTTCCATTTGTTGACGAGCTCGCTGAAGACACTACTATGTGGACAGTCTGTCCTCATGAGTGCAGAGCAGGGTGAGGAGTCGTGTGTCCTCTGTGTCTTCAGGACTGGGTTTTAAAGCTGATGTGGACAGGAAGCCACTGAAGGGAACATCACGGCAGAGACTCACCAACTCACGCAGCTACAGTCTGGACCAGCTGCACATGCTTAGTTACTCCTGGAGACCAGCCAGGAGGGTACAGTTACTTCTGTCCAATCATCAAATGACAAAGGACTGGACAAGCAACTGAGTGGCTTCTAGAAATGACTCAATTCTCCTGAGGCACAGGAGAAACAAGCACATCAGGGTTATAGTGATCTGAGCACATCATGCTTGGTGATTCTCCAGGACAACACCCAGATTCATACATTCTTGGACAGGAAGATATGGAGGATGTGGGAGGATCTGAGGGAAAGGTCCACCTGGGAGCATATATAGGAACGCCTGCGTCTCCTCTTTGGTACAGCTCGTTGTAGACTCTTCACCTTCCACTTCTGAGAGCCAGAACATCTACTCCACCTGAGCAACCATCATGACCACCATGCTGGGAGTCCTCGCCATGGTGCTCTGGGCTACTGTGGCCTGTGCTGACATCAGTCCCATGGCTAACTTCAACTTGGATGAGGTAAGACTGTAAACAGGTGTTTAGACAGGAAGAAAAAAATATTTACTGGATCAAAATTGAATACAAAAACTTTAAAGATCGTAATTTATTATTGAGATTGATTTAAATAATCAAGAAATTGTGTATAATAATTTGAGGTATAACTTTAAATAGTTCAGAGTTGTTTTCCATACAGTGCATATATATTGTGCTGCACTAGGTTGCTTATCTACTTTGACTAATAGTGCATGATTTTAGTCTGGAGCTCAGTTAATCTCTCTCAGTCCATCTCTCGTGTCTTCAGATGAAAGGGAAATGGTACAGTCTGGGTATTGCGACAAATGCAGACTGGTTCACCACTCATAAAGCCGACATGAAGATAGGAACTGTCCAAATGGTGCCTACAGCTGATGGAGACCTTCAGATGACTTTGGCATTCCTGAGGTAGACTCCACCCAAGTCCTCTAGATCAGGTCTGGGGACCAGGTCCCGGGGCCAATGTTACATCTGTACTACAAAACGTTTTACTTGCTGATTCACAATTGGCACTGAATTAAAAGCTGTTGTTTTTTTTCCAGAGAAAACGGTGCCTGCTTCGAAAAGAGCATCCTCGCTAAGAAGACTGCGACTTCTGGATGTTTCTTTCATCACTGCGACCGTAAACCCTGTTTATTTAATCAAACACATGTTCCTCTTTTCTATTCTTCTTAAACACACATTATATGGTTGTTCAGACCAGTGTGAACATCTCCAGGGTTTGGTTGTCCACAGGCTGGGAAAGTGACAATAACATATGTGTCACTGATGCCAAATTTGATGAGTTTGCCATCATGCATGTCGCCAAGACTAAGAATGGACAACCTTCGGTGCTCACCAAGCTGTATGGTAAGAGCTCGTCAGCATCTAGACACCACTAGCTGCCTCAGTGAGAGCGCAAGGAGCCTCTGATCTGGCTGATCTGCCTTTGCAGGCCGTACCACAGACCTGAGCAAAGACGTGGAGGAAAAGTTCAAGAAGTTCTCTTTGGAGAGCGGCATTGAGGCTGAAAACATTCTCATACTACCACCCAATGGTACCATCACACACATTCCCCCTCACACCGTATGAAATGCTCCTTTCAGCTGCTATTATAAATATAAATCCCATTTATTAATATCTTTCAGGTGAATGTGGAGATAAATAACCATCTCATACCTTCTCTGGGATCAGATGCAGCAACATTCCAGACCTGCAGTCTCGTATAACTCCACAGCAATGCCATTCTGTATCTGTAAACGTCTCCTACTAAGAACTTGTTTTTCTTCTGCTATTTACTGCAGTCACATTAAAACATGCTTTCCGATAGTGTTATCACAAGCAAGAAAAGGGACACATGAAACACAAAATAATCTGTTTAATAACTTTGTATTTACAAATGTTATGTACACTCACTTTTCAGAATATATCTACTCAGCATTATATGTTAGCATTTCCACATCACTCCTGCTCACACATCTCCGCCACCATATTGGGCATCACATTTAGTTCTTCTAGAGGTCTTACATGTACATTTCCGGTACTTAAAATCCACTCATTTTAATCATCTTCATAAATGTGTTCCGCACATCAAATGAGAATTATTAACCTCTGAGGACCGCTGCAGTGTCTTGTGTAGGATCTTCAGTTGGCCAATAAAGATTTATAGCACCACCAAGTGGCTCCGTGTTCATTATAGACAAGCACACAGAACCGAACATGAAGAGCGGGGGGGAATCGGCTAAACATACATACACAATTCATATCTAATAAAAACAAACAAACAAAAAAACACCAACAAGTGATGTGTGGCTTTACATCAATTCCTAATTTGTCCAAGATTTTTTTTTTTACCTTTGCGGTAAACATCAGTCTATTTAGTTTGAGCTTTGATGTGCTATAAAGCAGTTTAACTTTCAGATTGAAGTAGCCTGCACCTGTTAACCAATGCACCTTGGTTTAGAACAGTTTTATGGTATCTATAAAGGGACTCTTGGAATATAAACTGACTCTTGAAGGAAGTTAATTTAACCTCCAAAGCTCAGAGCTATCTTTTCTCCATCTTCTGGGCTCATCAGGCATACCATGCACGCGTAACGTATTCAGTGACAAACTTCAGAGTGTAAAACGAAGCTGTCAGAACTTCAGGCTTTGTCTTCCACGTTCTTCATGCTTCATTCTTGCCCCTAGCGGTCGTCACATAAAGCTCAAAATGGTAGGGCTCTCACAAACATGATGCAATAAAAGAACATAATCAAATTAAAATTTTAATCATAATTTGAGTCATAATCTGATCAATCTCAGCTACATTTCTGAGCCCTTTCCAGTGAGCTTGTAACCAACAACAAAAAAACTCAAGCCCATGGTAGCAAGATAACAAAACATAAAGGGAGTTACGGACCCGTCGTCTTCCACCAGATGCTCGATTCTTCTCTGCCGTGTCGAGCTGGCTGTCTGCACTGGGCTGCTGTTCCTGCTGCGAACAGCATCATGAGCGCTAAATGAGCAACAAATGAGTGCCAAACGAGCGCTAAACGAGAAACCCCAAGCAGCGATTTCTCCCTGTGCGTAGCGGCCTCCCTGCTGGCTCCAGGCTCACATGGCTGAAGTCAGGTCTTTGTGATGTCGTGCGATGTGCTGGTTCTTCTCGGAAGGTCTGCGGAACCCCTTGGAGCAGAAGTCACAGCGGTGCGGGTACTCCTTGGTGTGGATGGAGATCACATGTCTCTTGAAGCCCGAGGCGTCACCCGTGCTGTAGTCGCAGTACTGGCACTGATACAATCGCCTCTCCCTGCGGACCTTGGACAAGCCGGAACCGCTCAGAACCTTCTTGCCGCCGTGCGTTCTCAGCACGAATGCCTTCTTGGGGCCCGTGCTGTCGGGGAAGGCCTTCTGCTCCTTGGTGTGCACCGACAGGATGTGGCGGCTGAGCACAAAAGGGTCGGCGATCTTGAAGCTGCAATGTCGGCACTGGTGCAGCCGCTTGGCCCGGTGGGCGACGGCGTGTTTCTTCAGCTCGGACGGCCGGTGGAAGCCCTTCCCGCAGACAGAGCACTTGTGCGGGTAGTCCTTGGTGTGCACGGAGATGACGTGGCGCTTCAGGTCGCTGGAGTTGGAGCTGCGGTGGGCGCAGTGGGCGCACCGGTGGCTCTTGGTCTCCTCGTGGACGAGGGCGTGCCGTCGCAGGTCCTCCGGCTCGCCGAACGTCTGGAAGCAGCGCTCGCACTTGTACGGCATCTCCTTGCTGTGTTTGGTCTTCACGTGCGTTTTCAGGTTGGACGAGTCGGCCGATTTGTAATCGCAGTACAGGCAGGCGTACGGCTTCTCGCCCGTGTGAGTCCTCATGTGCTTCTTCAGCTCGGACGGGTGCCGGAAGCCCTTGCCGCACTCCACGCAGATGTGGGGGAAGTTCTTGCTGTGCACCGCCAGCAGGTGGCGGTTGAGGAGTCCCTGCTCGGCCGTCTCGTAATCGCAGAACTTGCAGCCGTGCATTTTGTTGGCGGGCGGGGTGATCTGCAGCTTGGGTTCGCGGTGGTGCGGATGGTGCTGTAGTCGGTGGGAGAACAGCGCCGCCTGCTGGTGGAACTCCTTCCCGCACATCTCGCACTCGAACGGCGCCGCCCTGCTGGCCTGCGTGTGCACCTCCATGTGGTTGTGCAGGTTGGTTTTCTTGTTGGTGGTGAAATCACAGTCTGTGCACTGGTATTTCTTTCTGCTGACGGCTTCCGGGTGGTGGTTCTTGGTGTGGCACTTCAGAAAACCACGTGACTTAAACTTCTTCCCGCACAGCATGCAGGGGTAGACCGTGAGAGGCTGGCCCTGTGGACCAATGATGATGGCTGAACAGAAATGCAAAACAAACATGATTAGAAAGTATTAAATACTCCTGTTTCAAAGCTAAAATTTTTTTTTCATAATACATCATTTTTGCATTGTCTGTAGCTTTGCCACCATCCAGTAACCTAGTTCTGAACACTTCTGTGGATGTGTGAACTAGGAGGTCACCTGTCTGGTCGTGTGAACTAGGAGGTCACCTGTCTGGACGTGTGAACTAGGAGGTCACCTGTCTGGACGTGTGAACTAGGAGGTCACCTGTCTGGACGTGTGAACTAGGAGGTCACCTGTCTGGACGTGTGAACTAGGAGGTCACCTGTCTGGACGTGTGAACTAGGAGGTCACCTGTCTGGACGTGTGAACTAGGAGGTCACCTGTCACCTGTCTGGACGTGTGAACTAGGAGGTCACCTGTCTGGGTGTGTGAACTAGGAGGTCACCTGTCTGGGTGTGTGAACTAGGAGGTCACCTGTCTGGATGTGTGAACTAGGAGGTCACCTGTCTGGACGTGTGAACTAGGAGGTCACCTGTCTGGATGTGTGAACTAGGAGGTCACCTGTCTGGATGTGTGAACTAGGAGGTCACCTGTCTGGATGTGTGAACTAGGAGGTCACCTGTCTGGATGTGTGAACTAGGAGGTCACCTGTCTGGACGTGTGAACTAGGAGGTCACCTGTCTGGACGTGTGAACTAGGAGGTCACCTGTCTGGACGTGTGAACTAGGAGGTCACCTGTCTGGGTGTGTGAACTAGGAGGTCACCTGTCTGGGTGTGTGAACTAGGAGGTCACCTGTCTGGGTGTGTGAACTAGGAGGTCACCTGTCTGGGTGTGTGAACTAGGAGGTCACCTGTTTGGATGTGGGGAGCTGTTGGGTGTTTTTTGTTCCTGGTTTTGCTCCTCGGGCGACTCATCTTCTCGGTCATGTGAGTCTCCTCCACGCGCACCACCGCACTGGCAGCCCCGTTCCTGTTCTCACAAGGCTCCAGCTCCTCCCGGCCTGAGCGAGCACACACACACACACACACACACACACACACACACACACACACACCCACCCACACCCATGCCAGGTTCAGTACAAAGCATGATGAAGTGTTTAACACTTATACAAGCATTTTCACATGATCAGTTACTATCTGTCAACGCTCAAGCTAATTCAACAGACAAAACATGCAGAAGAAACTTTGACACCACAATTGCAGTGAAGGAACACAAACTAACAAAAGTAAAAGACTTGGTGCCTAAGCAGCCATGAGGGCCACAGGTAAGACGGGGCCACTCTGGGGATGATGGGGGAGTGTGTGCAGAATGACACGGATAGACAGACAAGACACAAGGTGCAGAAACCTGAAACAGTCATAGAATTCCCCTTTACGATGTGTTACAAACAAACAAAGAATTCAGTCAGCATGTACGGCAGTCGTGCGCTGTGTTTGTGTAATTGTGCGCTGTGAGTGGTGTTTGTGTAATTATGTAGTTGTGTGCTGTGAGTGGTGTTTGTGTAATTGTGTAATCATGCACTGTGAGTGGTGTTTGTGCACTCAGAACTAACCGTAGGCTGCGGCCCATGCCACAGGCATGAAGTCTTTACTGAGCGCTGTGTTACCGAATGGCCGCTGGGGATTGGATGGGTCCTCGGCCCCTATCACCACCTCCATGTACACCTCATCCGTGATCTTAGCAACATCTGTTAGGAGAGCAGTTAGCAGATCTTAGCAGTGCACCCACTGATCACACTTTGGTGTGTTTAGGTCTGCTAGCCATCACAACCAAAGGACTCACTGATATCATCTTGGTTTTGATTGGCTTCATCCATAGACATGTAGACCATTTTTTCACTGATTGGCATCCCAGAGGAGTCCACCAACTCCACGCTCTGGTCCACATGTACAGCAGAACCTCCTATATCCACAGTGCCCCCTTCAAATGACAGAATTACATAAGCAATAGAAATAACAAAGAAAAAGGAAATAAAAACATTTGCATGATTTTGGAAATAAAAAATCTGTGGGCACGTGGTGAGTGTGGTCTGCAGGCAGCCTCACCCAGGTCTTCCTCTCCAGAGTCAGCCTTAAGGATGTACACCTTGATGACCTCTTGACCCTCATCGTCCTTTTCTCCATCGTCCAGGTCCACGGACGTCCCCTCCACCGTGACTTTGCCGTCTTCATCCGACACCATCTTCTCCGCTTCGTCCACTGCAGGAAAGCGTCATGAGATCAGACCGCTGGCATCGCTCAACCACAGGCCCTGAAACGGCCGCACCTGCATCATCTCCGCCGCATACACACTCACAGGAGATCATCAGGTAGTCTTCACAAGCATCGGGATCCTCCTGCACCTGAGACGTGGTCAGCACCTCCACAGGTAGCGCCTCGCTCTCCAGAGCCATGTCAGGCGACATCTCACAGGTCTCCACGGAGATAGCGCTCAGACTCCCCTCCCCCTCCTCGGTGCATTGAACGTACTCAGCCACTACGTCCTCGACGGCGTCCTGAATGATCAGCTCCTCCGAGTCATAGCTGTGACCTGCCACGTCTGACCCGTCGACACCGGAGACCAGGACAGTCTCCTGCAGCGCTACAGTCACATCCTCGTCCTCTGTTTCACCACCCCCACCTGGGGGACACAACACGACAAGAAACACACACACACACACACACACACACACACACACACACACAGACACACACAGACACACACAGACACACACAGACACACACACACCTAAGTGAACATGTACAAATTTGTCAGAGACTGCACAAAAAACACTGTCAGATAACTGCAGGTCCATATATGTACGTATGGTGATGATCATGAATCACAGGTCATCTTATTCAGCGAAATCATAATACGTATGCCGTGTGACTTGTAGTGTGCATTTCCAGGCACATTTACCTGACCCATTGAAAATGATCCTGGGTTGATGGGAATGCAGAGAGAGTCTCTGCACATCTTCATCCATCGACTCCCTTAATCATCTGCATAATATTTTAAGTCCTGCAGGTGCAGAACATAGAACAATACATGACAATACAACGCATGGGATCATATATAATTTACAGGCCTGGATAATATTAATAATTGAAAACATTTTACATTATGCAAACAATTACAAAGTGGCAGAGAAATTGAAAGAAAACCTGCTTATTCTAGTTACAATATTTAAAACCATCTATATATTTTTATTACATTTATTAATTGGTTTTAAGGAATTTCTCGTAAGTTTTAAACCATGTTATTCCAGTGACATAGTGTAAGCTTGTATGGACAACTCAACGTTAACAGCCAGTGTAAATGTAAAGACAGGGGCGTGTCTGAGATGTCGCGCTGAAACACACAAATGGCGCTGTTGCCTCATGCCACGCCCATTGCTAAGCTTAGCGCCATATTGAATTAGTAAACGCGACAAATAAAAGTACGTAGAAACCACTAGTGTCGTTATATTATCGAATTTAACAATTATGTCGCACATTTATTAACTAGCCTTTGGTATTAAAGCGGATGAGCAACTCTTGGGTCGCTCTTAAACCTAACTAGAGTGTCTAATCTTCGCGGCCTACCTCAACGTCATGCTAACGAAGGCCTAGTTGTCATTATATTGCTAATGCATAAAACTGGGAGAATATGAGCGAATGTGCCGAGTTACGCTTCACCGCCGAGCGCTACGAACCGCCGCCGTTGGCCGTTCAGCGCCTCCGTCTCGGATATCGGTGTGCAGCGGCCTACCTTCTCGCACTGTCCAGGCCGCACGGTTTCCCCAGACTCGGGCAGAGCTCAGGCGGGACCTTGTGTTCGCAGGGCGGGCCAGTGCGGCGCTGGGAGGGAGGGGCCGAGCCCCAGTAATGCGCTGGGAGGCAGGGCAGCCTCCCGCTCCGCCAGCGCACACCCCGCCGACAGGGGCCGACGGCTCAGCCGCGGAGCAGTAGGAAAACGCGGGAGGGCAGTGCAGGAGAGGCTGGCGTTTACACGTTTGGCAGGCCAACAAGTTATAACCTTTATTATTTTAACCTTTATTATTTGTTCCGCTTTTTTGAAAAAAGACACATTAAAGCGCGTTTATTCGGATGTGGATACCGTTATTCGACCTGATGCTGACCGTTTGCGTTAATACTTCAGTTTAGTTTTAACTGACTCGGTGTTATATGTAACGGTTAGCTGGCTACGAAGGTTAGCCCGCTATTCGTGTAGCGATCTTCACACGGCGGAGCTGCTCAACTAGCGCAGCTAACGCACACTGTTGATTTACAAGTGCTGCGGAGAGTGTGTCTAAACTTATCTGAAGAGATTTGAACATACAACCACCGGCCAATTCTGGCCCTATTTGGGGTTTGTTCGGTAATGATTTGACAGTGTAAATTCTCTGGTATTTTTATTGGAAATGTTATGACATATTTTAGTAGCTAAATTATCTCCAAAGAGAAATGTTGCTATGATAGATGAGCCATACTGAATAAAGACCTCATTAAAAGAACCAAAAGTTTGATTAACTCAAATACAAAATATTGTCCATGATAATGGCTTGCCATAGAGCCTTAATTAAATTTGTTTTATGTGAATACAGTTGTTTTTTATGTGACAAACATTTCAATACCACCAATTTCTCCAGATGAAGACATTTAAAATAGCTCTCACAAGGAATAGAGCACAACAGCAGTATTACAGCCGAGAGGTGGGACAATTGACTGAATGCAAAAATACACTTCATGCAGCAGCCATCATTTGCAGAGATCTAATTAAAAGTTCAAAACTCCACAAATTCTGATCCAAAATGTTTATTAGTCATTACTGAAACATGTTGACAACTGTTTCACCAGATCCAGGGAATGCGGTTTTCTTCCCATATTGCAGTATAAATGAAACCAGACCTGCTATTGAGGATGGCGAACATCTTTAAAATACAGGGCCAGTGCAGTCTTTTTACAAGATCCTTCCTCTCCCTCAACGCTGACCATTGGGCAGCACTGACCTCTGCACTAGTGTGGAAAATGATTTGATATTTATGCCCTACAGTGGGGGCAGCACTATTTTTTCATTCAAACTTAAATCCTCAATCATCATCCACCGTAGGTGTAATGGTCACACCTCTCCTGATCTGACCCCAGCCAATCAAACTGGAAAGAGAGAAAGGAAAAAAACATGTAATTGATTAGAACATTTAGAAACAAACAAAAACACACTTCACTTATCATTACTTTGTGGGCATTCAACAATATGAGACATAAGTGCCCTCCATGTCGAGATAGAACAGGTGTGACTGCTCCTTGATCTGCTCACCGCCAGTGTTTCTCCACTCTGCGGCTCAGGGCGATCTTCTCGCCCACCTCCGTGCAGACAGGGTTGGTCAGCACGATCTTGGCCAAATCGGCCTTTACTGCACTCACACGGCCTCCCGTGGACAGAGAGCCGATGTTGACCATCAGCACCTCGTTCTTGGACAACTTCTGGACCTGTGACCAGAATGAAAAGGAGTTCAAATGACCATCCCTTACACCCCGTGACAGAAAACAGAAACAGACTTGCACATTTTAGTACGTTCAATATCAGTCTGCACATCTGAGGTGGTACAGCTCAGTTCCAGGAGAATGAGCTCTTCAGTCACCTTTGCCGCCTTCTTGTCACCTTCTGTGCGGACACCCAGCAACCTCCTCAGAAGGAAGTAGGAAATCTCCAGCTCTGTGAAAATCTCAGGCAAAGCCCCGACTGCTCCGAGCACCTGTCCCACCATACGATCCGCTCTGCACAGCGTCGGGTCAATCTTGGTCCCAACCCCTGCACAGAACACCCCGAAGCTGTGAACACACATCTTTAAATGGTTCAACCTCCACTACGCTCACGCTCTACACAAGGTCATACCAATTAGGCCTCCAGGTGCAGCATACTGAAGGTCATTGTGCTCAGCAAACAGCGAGACGATCTTGGAGAAAATGGGTTTGCACATGAGTTTCCCCTCATGGTCCTTGGAAACAATACCGGGTCTGACTTCGATCTCCTGCCCCACCTTAAACCGTAAACATGAGGGAAGATGTGAGAAACGTGTAGTTACAAAAAAATCAAGTATTCCTGTAAAAATTATATAAATGTTCTACACCACAACAGTCCTCTTAGTTTACAAACGTAGATGGTTTGTAGATTGCATGCAGTCCAGCAGCTGTGAGAAGCAGGCGAAGTGGGCGGGTCTCACCTTCAGTACTCCTTTAAGGATACTGCCTCCAGCAACACCTCCTTTCAGGTCATCCACCTCACAGCCGGGCTTGTTCACGTCAAACGATCGGATTACTGCAGAAGAGAAAGGCCTCTTCCTTCACACCGTACTCCACGCCGAAAGGCACATGTACATTACACCCTAACGTCTGTACTTTCAGTATGTGACAGATGAGTTCAACCAGAGCAACAGTATATACTGTAAAAACAGGTCTGTATACATGTATATTTAAATACTATAAACACAGTCCATCTGTATTTAAATACTGTTTTTTATCTATACCAACAGGTGGTAGTTAATTTAACAGGTATTTTAACTAATCACATCCAACTCCCAGGTGAAGGCAAGGTTTATTTTATCAAGGTTTGTTTAATCAATCTGTGGATCAAGCTGTGATGTGATTGCCTTTGCACTAGAGGGTGCTCATGCTGAGCAGGTGTTTACCGATGAGCCTGGGCTCGGAGGTGAAGTCTCGGACAGGCACCGGGATCTTCTTCACTATGTATTCACACACCACCTCTATGTTATACTTTAGCTGCGCTGAGATGGGGATAATGGGGGCCCCCTCTGCAACTGTACCTGCAGGGAAAAAAAGCCATAAAAATGTATTAAATGATATTACACCAATACAAATTTGTATTTATCAAATCAAAATCAAATCAGTTTAACTCACTAAGTCCTAGATTCAACACACCTCATGTACCTGGCTGATAATTCACTCACTCGCTTTTAACACGGGGTGACGTGAACTCAAATAGCTGTAGTGCAGTGTGAAATGAGTGAGTGCTATGAGCAACATGATGAAGGCAGGCGGTTGCTGTCTGGAGCAGTTTCTCCCAAAATAGTGTCAGCCATTTCATTTAAAGTCTTCAAGTAAGGTTGAAACATTCATGGAGTATTAGTTAAAGCAGTAAGTTTTAGCAAACACTGAGTGAATGGAAGTCATCTGGAAGACGTACCCTGCACAAACGCCAGGATCTGCTCATACTGCTCCTTGGCTTGGCTTTCTTTCACCAAGTCAATCTTATTCTGCAGGATCAGGATATGTTTCAACTTCATGATCTCAATTGCAGCCAGATGCTCCGAGGTCTGTGGCTGAGGACAGGACTCATTACCAGCTGGAGGGAGAGAAGAGTGTAGTTACATCTCAATGGGGGAGTCACATTGTTATTGGATAATAATGAGGGGGGGGGGGGGACACCAACCAATCAGAAGGAGAGCAGCATCCATCACAGCAGCACCGTTCAGCATAGTGGCCATCAAGATGTCGTGACCAGGGCAGTCAACAAATGAGACATGTCTAACAGGACAAACCAAAGTAACAGCAAATGATAAATGCATTTGCACACAAAAAATATTTAAAAAATCTCCACAGAGAAGCACCTGCCTTTATCCCAGATTAAGGATTATCTTTGGCACCAAGAAATGGTATTTTGTTACGCGTGTATACTTAACAGAAACAAGTCAGACAACACCGCTCATAGGGATGACATTAGTATACACCAATGAGGTCCAGATTGTAAAAGGAGGACAGTGGCAAGAACAGGATAGCCGGTTTAGTCATACACCAATCCCTCCAAAGGGCCTGGTCAGAATACAAGAGTGCCACCTCACCGGACCAGTCTGAAGTTGCCTTTGGTGCCAGGAATGTCTGTGGGGAATTCATCTGGAGTGCTACTGCCACACGACCTGTAGCACTCAGGACGCGGGCAGCTGGGGTCATCGAGTTTATACACCTGACAAGAGTGAAGACCTAGATTTTACCACCATCTCCCAAATTAACAGACATTAAACATTACTAACCATTTGAAACTTGAAAAAATATCTGAAATAGGTCATATGACAATTATATAATTGCAATAATTACAATAATTTTCTTAATAAAAGAAATAGAACTGCTACATTTATAGTGATAATTTAGACATTTCCAAATGGAAAGTTATCATCTACATTGCAGAAATGGAAAAGCTGACTTGCTTAACATGGTATTTCTTGCTAATAGCAGCATTTTCCATCGTCCATCAGGCTGACAGGCAGCTGAACTCTATCCAACATCTCTCATACTTCTGAACTTTAATGCAATCAACAGACTGGCTCTACATATATCTATATAAGATCCCTTTGCACACCAGAACTACCTCAATCACGCTGCTATTGACTGAATTGTACTGCTATAAAGTTACTCTACCACTATTCTCATCTCTTACAATAATACTTGCACTACTGCTATTTTGCAAAGTGAACATTGTAGTACCTCAGCACTATTATTACCATTATTATTATCATTATCTTATGCCTATTACTTACTTTACTTTTTATTCTTTTAAATTAAAATGTTATGTGTTAAGTGTAAGGTGAGAGAGAAACAGTATCTCGATTATATTATGTGTCATGGACATACAGTGTAATTGACAAATAAGCCTCCTTGAATTTTTTTCTACTGGTCTGTAATCAAGTACAATGATTGGAAAAAAAAAATTTGCTGAAATAGTGCTGATTTCTGTACCGATATTGAAGACTCAGGTGGTTAGTTTGGCTTGTTGGTGTTCAACCCACATACTGCATCAGTAAACGTATTTATACAAATGAATGCATGTTTGATTTGTAATGCATGAATAATGCAAGTTTTCGTAAAAGTATTCCTTAGGATAACTTTCTCTGTGTACCACCAGAAGACGGATGAAATGTGCCCTGGAAGGCTTTAAACCTTAATGCTCTGAACATGTGGCCCTAGTGAGTTGGGATTTCTCACCTTGGCATTGGCATAGCCCAGTTTGATTGTAATGTTCCTCTCCAGTTCATTTTTGAATCGTACAGTGTGAACTCCAGAAATCGCCTTCACCACCGTTGACTTTCCATGTGCGACATGGCCTATTGTTCCTGCAGTAACATCAGCGAGGTAACCGTTTTAATGAGGTTTTGGGTCAAACTAAAATGACATGACCACAGTCTGGTGCATTCATAACCTGCACCCGTTAGTCCAACACAAATGAGAAACAGGACTTCAGACAAGCAGTGAACCCCAGGAAACACTTTGGTCTCAAAGGAGGTTCTATGGAAAGACAGCTTTAACCCTTCAACCAGGCTATGTCTGCTCTTCTGCATTACTGCATTCTGATGTCACCATAAACAGTATTAGGGCCTCACGACAGAACACACACACATACACACACACACACACACACAACATAGATCAACGTTAACCCACCTATGTTAATCGTGGCTTGCCTACTGATGATCTCTGTTGAGAGCGGGGTCAGTGAGCTTTCATCCTGTATACACAGACATACACCTTTGTTTACGATTCGTGCATTCAAGACGTATAACAAGATGTTTGCATAATCTCGACAAGGTCTCAGAAGCCGTTGGTATAAGTATGGTAAGCTGCAGTCGCTTCATCGTTGAAATCTGGCTGGGTGGGTGGGTAGCCTAACCAGCTAGACAACGACGTCAAATGGAAAAAACCCCACAAACTTTGCAATGCCACTGAGGTCAAGAATAAGGGAAAATAAGTAATGTTCCAGAAAATGTATTTATACTGTATATAGCTTGACTTCCTTACTCTATCTTTGAATCTCTCATGTGGCTGTCCTGCACCGGGGAAGCTAGGCTACTTAGCTAGCTAACAACCCGTTTGGCCACAGACGAGGCCTTAAATTCCCTTACCTAGAGATGAAGCTAGAGAGGACAATAAGAAAACGATAGGTACCACATTTACTGATGAACGACAAATACTCACTAATGTATTAAGGTCTTGTTTAGCCAGATGAGGCTGACCCAACGTTATTCCAGACTCATCGCCCGCCATCTTGAACGAAAAGAAATGAAAGTGTGGCTAAACAGTGCCTGAACATTTTATAAAACAAACTAAAAAGATTAATGTACTGTACCGAGACAACGCTGGAATTTTAGCAAAGGTATAAAAGTGCAACAAAACTCAGAGTGAAATCAACACACTGATTATGTATTAATATATAATAACTCAAACGGAAACGCTTGGCGCAGGCATGTATGATGCAATCGCGGGAGGAATATCTGGCGGAGCCATGTGTTCAATGCGAATACAAGAAGAACTGATGGCTGGACACATTTGTTCCACCTGCAAATATCTGACAACACGAAATACATCCATTAACAATACAGGACAGTTTTCGTTGTTTGTCAGTTACCTGTACTATCTTAAAAACACGTTGAAGTTAATGCCGATAGATAAGTGGTCCGTCTTGCGTAATATACGTCATTCATTTTGTAGTTTTTTAAGCCGACTTTGTTTCTCCAAGTTATGAATATATAACAACGATTATATGTGTTAAGTGTAAGGTGATTATATGTGTTAAGTGTAATCCAATTTAATTGGATTAAAGGATATTCGTTAAATGTTTCGAAAATTGTTTCTGAATGACTACGGAATTTTTAAATCATTTACAAGGTATCAAAAAAATAAATGTAATAAAAAAACATTTATGTTATGGAATGTATAAAACTGTCCCTCATATCGGCTGCCTTTTAACACAAATTCCTCGGGGACATTATTTTTTTTAAAGAGTGGTCACAAAAAAAACCTCAGACACCAGAATAATCTACTATCATCCTACTATTTAGGGTGCATTCTGTGAACAGATGCCAACGACTTTGTAAGTTAGATGTAAATGTAAATAATAACTGACATAATTTACAATTATATACGAGTGTTTTATTTTAGTTTATTTAAGTAATTGTGTGATTTCCTAAAGATTACATATTTTAACATTTTGTGATATATTACTTGCTACCACAGAATACAATCTCAGTCTGAACCTCCTGAGTACTTACAATATGAAACACCCCCATGAGAGACATTTCCTGCTGAGAGGAGTAAGAAATGCTTGCAAACACTTGTTATGGTCATGCGAATATAGAATTCTGTTTAGGTGCGTTCAGATTGAAACTTTACAGAAAACCCGATAAGTCCATTTGTGAGAAAGCCACAGAACGTGGCAATGGCAACAGCTCTTGCTTCATAAAGAGACTAATATACAGTAAACCAATTAAACATTAAACAAGTAGATTATGAAACGAAACAAAGTAGGCCTATTTATTTTAATTAGTGACACTTTCTATGAAGTAAAACTTAAGTTTGGAAATTTATGAAAGTTTAGGTTAAAACTCATGTCACAATAATGTTGGTCATGTTTACACACAAGGACAGGACATTCACAGTACTTCTGTGTGAGGCCCAAAGGCACGGAGAGTCCATCCGTATAACATCTTGAAATTCTAGATCTGAACTTGGGTTTCATATCCTACATTCACAGGCTATTCCCGTGTTCCCACATAACGTCGAAGTCGTAGGAGAGTATTGTTACTCTGAGTGAAAAAAAAACTCAGCATACTATGCATATGTGCAACTAATTCAATATCGCCTCTCCAGAACCAAAACATGCCTATTACATTCCTGTCAACATTCTAACATTAATTAAACATTTTTACCATTTAATCTATATTTTGGTTCCAATTTCATAATTCGATGATACCTAAATGATAAATCACACCTAGTAACGCTGCAGGGTGAAACTTTGGCCAACACACTGAAGTCAGACCTGTCAAATTCTGAAACCCAATACGGTTCCGTCCGACCGGTTCTGCTTCCGGAAATGACGTCAGTGCAGACAATAATATGGCGTCTGGGATGGCTGTGAAGGCTATAGACAAACAAAATGTTGTAATTCATTCAAAGTAACGTTGGTTTATCGCCACACAGGGACGCGCGTGGACGATATCTCCCCATCGATCATGAATGTTGGCGTTCGGTCTCCCTGATCCCTCCGGAACCGCGGCGATCCATGTCCGAAGGCTCTCGGGCTCCGTGGTCCAAGCGGGGTTGTGTGGAGGCGCATCGCCGAGGTAAACCCGCTCGGTCAACTGTCATCTCACCTGCCTTACATTCGCATTCATGTAATCCAGAACATTTTAATTGCTTCTTCAGTTTACGCTCACCAGAACCCGAATCGTGGTACTTGGTTCAGTCTGTGTGGCCTATCTGAAGAATTTATAGCTGATTCTCTTAGACAGTGTCTGAATGTGTTGGTAGGATCTCAAAGCCAGGTCACTCCATGTTTTTAACGTTATGTTAAGTTGCAGTTAACATCATTTACATATTACAGTAAAACTGTGGAAGTGTCAGACGCAGGTGAAGGTGTGAGTGACAGTGACCGTGTTGTGCTCCTGGCTCCCGGGCTGTACCCTTCCTGGGGTTTGGGTGAACTTCATAGTGTTGTGATTCACCATGTTTTACGTTGTTAACAACATATAGTTTTTTATGTGCAATACTTTCATTTCAACGTGGCAAGGGAAAGTTTCGGTAAGCTTCCACATGGGGGACAGGTTTTAAAACATGCAACGGACATCACACGCCTCTTGTCTCAAAGCTGGAGAGCACAAGCAAATAAATGCATCATGTTTTATTTGGTGTTGGGTATACGCAGAAACTAATTAGTTGTCGTGGTATGTAGTTGTGGGTGTGGATGTGTGTTTAAAGCTCATTTACAGTATGGGGGAGTGGATGTATTGTCGTTACAGTAAAACCGCTGTGCTTTTCACACACCAGAGCAGGGGACACACAAACAAAGGAAATGTGAACTTCCCTTCGGCACAGTGTCGATGAAGCCGTCCCCCGGCTCGGAGGAGGACACCACAAGGTATACTCACAGGTCACAGGTCACAGGTCAAACAGCTCTGCCTTTTGTTTCACCTTGCAAAGTTAATGGAGTTAATGGCTCACAGTTATTGAGTTTTGTCATAGCCTACATTTTTAAGCAGCTATACGCAAGAATGTTAATACCTGTTTGAAATATTAAATGAGCTTCATTGTAAAAGGTCCATCAATCACACTGATTCAAGGGTGCATACAGAGTCATGTTGGACAGTTCTGTCAATTCAACAGGCATCTTGCACATAGAAAGAGTGCAGGGGTGTGGTGGTACAGTGGAAAGGTGTTGCCTTTTTATCCTGATTGGCTGAGACAAATCTTGGCTTTTTCAGACAATTCAAAGCCCTATCCTGTCATAATACTGTAGCTGTGTGAGTGTAGCGTATAAACTAACAAAGCATGCTAACCCATGTGTTGCTCTTTAATCAGTTTATTCCCCCAACAAAACATTATTATAGGGGTTAAAATGACTTTTTTGTGTCTTTTGAAGTTTTATGCGAAGAAGAAAACAAATGGTATGTGTAATTGATACAAGATCATTGATCTTGTCATGCAATCAATGTGTTTCATTTTAATTTTAAAGTGGGACTTTTTGTCATTTAGGTTAAATATCTGTTAACTTGTCATTTAGGTGAAAAGCTTCAGAAAAGAGCTTTTTTTTCTCTACGGACACAAGGGTCACTGTCCTCTGATTGGCTCGGACACCCTCCTGTGACATGCCCGTGGCCAATCAGAGGTGAGTGTGCACTGTGTGTGAGTGAGTGAGCGAGTGAGAGTAAATGAGTGAGAGTAAGAGGGAGAGAGAGAGCATCAAAGCTGTGTCAACAGCATAACTCAAAGTGCTGAGGTATGAATGTTCTTGAGGTCCTTCCAGAAGCATCTTTAACAACTGGCAAACTCAAGGTCATATGGAACTGTGTATGGAGTGACATGTTTATTTTTACACTAGTCTTACTAATGTTTAAATTACAGTAATAATGGATCATGATGCAGGTTTTAAGTGTGTGTGTGTGTGTGTGTGTGTGTGTGTGTGTATCTGAAGACGATTCTGGGGAGTAACTACATTGTACTGTAATTAAAGATGTAGCAGTAGAAATAATCTCAGTGATGAAGGACTTTAGTCAGAAACATTCTTGTCTTTGGGAGGTATGAGCCATTTTTACATAACATAAAAAAAACATTTTCTCTCAGTAATATCCAAGAGCAGGACCACATGCACCTGTATTGATGTGGTACGTGTGCATTGGTCTTGTTTCATTCCTCTTCCAAATGTGAACATCAGCGGCACATCCTTGTCCAGTGGGGACGTGTGGCACGACTGGGATCCAAACCCGAATCCCAGCTTTATGGTGCTAAGAACGTTTGTGAATGGTGCACCTTTTTTGCAGGACCCTTTAAGGAATTTACTAGATATGTGGAGCAGTGATCCATACGGTGTTTCTTCATGAGGAGGCCAGAGTTCTAGTGAAATGTGCTTTTGAAATGTCCTGAATGTCCTGAAGGTGCTCATGTCACTGTGCTCCTGCAGGTGTCTCATGGCGGGGGATGTAGAGGTGTACCTGTCCCAGGTGCATGATGGGAGCGTATCCTCAGGCTTCCGAGCCTTATATGAGGAACGCCTGCTGCTGGACGTCACCCTCCTCATCGAGGAGCACCACTTCCAGGCGCACAAGGCGCTGTTGGCCACGCAGAGCGACTACTTCCGGGTCATGTTCACCGCCGACATGCGGGAACGCGACCAGGACAAGATCCACATGAAGGGCCTGACGGCGGCCGGGTTTGGCCACGTCCTGCGCTTCATGTACTACGGCTCTCTGGAGCTGAGCATGCCCACGGTGCAGGAGATCCTGCAGGCGGCCATGTACGTGCAGCTCACCGAGGCCGTGGAGTTCTGCTGCTCCTTCCTCCTGGCCAAGATCTGCCTGGAGAACTGCGCCGAGGTCATGCGTCTGCTGGAGGACTTCAGCGTGGGCGTGGAGGGCGTCCAGGAGCAGCTCGACGCCTTCCTGCTGGAGAACTTCGTCCCGCTGATGGCGCGGCCGGACTTCCTGTCCTACCTGAGCCTGGAGAAGCTGACGGCGTACCTGGGCAGCGACCGGCTCAGCCGATTCGCCGAGCTGGAGCTGTACGAGGCCGTGCAGGCGTGGCTTCGGCACGACCGTCGAAGGTGGCGGCACACCGACGCCGTGGTGCAGAACCTGCGTTTCTGCCTCATGACGCCCACCCAGGTGTTCGAGAAGGTGAGTGGCGGCAGTGGGCGGGGCTTGCGGAGTCCCGGGAGCGTCCGAGTGATTTTCTGTCGGCTTTGTCCCGCAGGTGAAGACCTCCGAGTTTTACCGTTACTCCCGGCAGCTGAGGCAGGAGGTGGAGCAGGCGCTGGGCTACTTCCACGCGGTGAACGAACAGCCGCTGGTGGAGCGCAAGTCCAACCGGATCCGCTCGGTTCGGCCGCAGACGGCCGTCTTCCGCGGGATGATCGGCCACAGCATGGTCAACAGCAAGATCCTGCTGCTCCACCGGCCCAAGGTGTGGTGGGAGCTGGAGGGCCCGCAGGTTCCTCTCCGCCCCGACTGCCTGGCTATCGTCAACAACTTCGCGTTCCTGCTGGGCGGCGAGGAGCTGGGTCCGGACGGGGAGTTCCACGCCTCCTCCAAGGTCTACCGCTACGACCCCCGGCAGAACTCCTGGCTCCGCATGGCCGATATGTCGGTCCCGCGCTCGGAGTTCGCCGTCGGCGTCATCGGGAAGTTCATCTACGCCGTGGCGGGTCGTACGCGGGACGAGACGTTTTACTCCACGGAGCGGTACGACATCGCCGAGGACAAGTGGGAGTTCGTGGACCCGTATCCGGTCAACAAGTACGGGCACGAGGGCACGGTGTTGAACGGCAAGCTGTACATCACGGGCGGGATCACCTCCTCCTCCACCTCCAAGCAGGTTTGCGTTTTCGACCCCGAGCGGGAGGGTCCGTCGGAACAACGCCCGCGCAGAACGCCCGTGCTCACCAGCTGCTGGGAGAACAAGTCCAAAATGAACTACGCACGCTGCTTCCACAAAATGATCTCCCACAACGGGAAGCTGTACGTGTTTGGCGGCGTGTGCGTGATCCTGCGGGCGTCGTTCGAGTCGCAGGGCTGCCCGTCCACGGAGGTGTACAACCCCGAGACGGACGAGTGGACCATCCTGGCCTCCATGCCCATAGGCCGCAGCGGTCACGGCGTGGCCGTGTTGGACCGGCAGATCATGGTGCTTGGAGGCCTGTGCTACAACGGCCATTACAGCGACTCCATCCTCACCTTTGACCCCGAGGAAAACAAGTGGAAGGAGGACGAGTATCCCAGGATGCCTTGCAAACTGGACGGTCTGCAAGTGTGCAGCTTACATTTCCCGGAATACGTTCTGGAACACGTTAGACGTTGCAGCTGAGGGTGTCGTCGTCGTCTCTGAGAAGATTAAAAAAAAACAAACAAACAAAAAAAACACAAAAAAAAGTTTACAGATGTGAAAAATACTAAAATACTGATGAAGCTTTTAAAGAGTAGGCCAGTGCTTATTTAGGAGAAATAAAAGATCCAGACTCTTAGGTCTTCTGGGTAGAAAGGGTTGGGTTACTGCTGCTGGGTTAACACACCTACCCTCCCCGTACTACCAATCTCATTTGATGGGGAAACACACATAACAGAAGGTTATGGTTAGAAGGTTCCCATACACTTTTTATTCTTGTTTTTGTTTTTGCGCACAAGTTAGTCTGTAATCGCACCATCCAGAAGAACCACAGCATATCCCTGACACACCATGTTGTTCTGTGTGAGGTCATGCACTTTCCAGTTTATTCTGTTCAATAGTGTTTGAGGAAGTAATATGTTTATTATGTGCATACACACACACACACACACACGTACCTAATGCAACTTACTGCACTTATGAACAACTGGACAAAATTAACAAAATAGTAGATAATCAGTTATATGCAGATGAGAAACAAGTCCACTTGTCTTTCTGCCCGTAGTTTGTGCGTATATAAGCCTACATGAATACATTTCTGTTGATGTTAGTAATGTGAAGAACAATTGAGAAATGGTGACACTAATAGTGATGTTGGCAAATGTTGCACTGTAAGGGGCGTGTCTTACTGTGCAGCCCCTCCCACTGCTGATGATGTAAGAGATGATGAGAGGAACAGAGGATGCACTCACATCTCCTTCCCCAGTCTCTCTCTCTCTCTCTCTCTCTTCCTCTTCTTCTTTCTCTCTCACTCTCTGTACTGTAATGCTCTTTATTATTTATTAAAACTGGTGGAGACTCATCTTAATCCACTGGTACAAACAGCTGCTTGTTTATTTTGTTTTTTTGTTCCATGAGCAAAAGGGCTAAAGCACATTTTGCATTTCTTACTTTGTTTTTGTTTGTTTGTTTTTTGTCTCCCCCTCCTTTTCGTGGGCAAGCTCATACCAAAAAAATTACTCATTTCTATAGAAAACTTTAAAGGCACATGCCATGTAGGATCAATCATTTTATCAGTGACAGTTTATAATGATATAACTACAATTGAACGAACAATTTAGTAGACATTTCCTACATATGCACAAATAGAAGCTGCATGTAGCGATCGAGCGATGGATTTAGAACCTTTAAACCTAAAAACTACACTTAAAGTTCCAGAACCTTTTACACAAGTTCTGTTTATATGCTCTAAAATAGTTTCTTGAGCTTTGGTACTACCCGTACACAACTGAAAATATGAAATTGTGTTGGGGAGACGGGTGGGCTTTACCAGTTTAGAAGAGCTCTCACTTTTCTTGTCCATCTACAGAACTTCAAAAGGATGCCACTCTAAGCAGGCTCAGAAAATTATGTATTTTGCATGGAGTCATGGAATCTGCCTTTGATGTTGCACTGCAGCTGATGCTCATTTTAAAAAGAACTTTTTTTTCTTAAAAAATAATTTTTTTATTGATTTAAAAAAAGAAGAAAACCACATTTTCTGCTATGGTCTGGCCCCTCCCTCCTCCCCCCCCCCCCCCTTCCCAGCCTGATCATGTAGTGATGATTTCTGGGTTAGAACTTCCTCAGATACTGATTCATAACCTCATGTTTTTGTCTTGCGGGTCATGTTCGTGTTTTAGCCCCCCCCCCCCCCCCCCACCCCCCCATGTCATGTGCATACAGACACCAAACTCCAGTCTCTGAAAGGTTTTGTACTGTGTGGATTAAGGTATACTAATGACAGTATATCCAAACTAGATTTTTAACCTTGTCACATGTATCCCTCTGCAGAATAAAATAATCATGTTTAATAAACCATACCCATATATCTTAATGACGCAATAATACACGAGAGGGAGTGCTATAACGGGTAATATCGGCACTGCTGTGCTGCGGTCGTAGGCACGAGGCCGCAGGCCGAGTGCCGTAGATCAGCACAGCAGTGCCGATATTACCCGTTATAGCACGAACCTCGAGTGTATTATTGCGATTATACCACAGTTCCATTATCGCTGTTTATTGAAAGATTTTGAGTAAAAGAGGACGAGAAAATACGACCTGTTTGGTTAAAAACACTCCGCCAGTTAAAATAGTTCCATTCAATGGCTCGCTGCTAAACTTACACAACACTGGAACAGCCTTACCCAATAAATATTATAGAGGTAAATATACACAAAAACAACTGTTGATAAAGTTGTATTTATTAAAAATAAAGTACAATTATTGACCATCCACAGCTGATTCGTTCAGGTATATGTTCAGTCCAGCTCTAAACCAACGAAGCTGCTGATGCCATATAACTCTCCCTTCACGTTTCTGACGGATCCATAAAAACGTCGTAAAAGCTGATTCATTTCATTTTTGTTGTTAATACTAAAATCGACTGCAGTGTCGTTGCTCTTTAACCAGGATGTAAATACATTAAGAGCCCAGGACGTTTGTTTAACGGTATTAATTTCGTTTTTCTGCATTTCCAGCTCATCCAAATCATTATTTGTAAGCATGACAAACCTTGGAGGCTCATTGGAGGAATCAGGCTGGTCATTTATAACGTCATCCTCCAGTTTCAGATCGAAACAAATGGTTTCGAAGCCAATAGATTTAATTAAATCCGTGTAATTCATTTTGATACTTTTGATACTTGTTTGTAGTTGCGCTGTTTGGCTTGTAAACGCCGCTTCGTTGCTAGGTTACCTGTATGTGGCGGAGTAATACATGGAGAGCTTCGGTTACAGTGCTATAACATGTAATATTGGCACTCCTAGATCGCCTCTCAGCCAATCACATTGTAGGGTCGGAACTAACTGTGGTATAATTGTACTTGAGCATAATCAGATTGCTAAGACATTTACCGTGATCTGATGGTTTACTGCTATTTGGAGACTTTGTAACTTTTTCCTTAAATAAATGTTCTTATTGTTCAGTTTTAGTTGGTCATTTCTGAACACCAGACACAAGATGATGGCAAAAAGCAGATGTGTATGTACACTTTAGTTCCAGACTGCAGGGAATGAAAATGATCACATATAGAAATGATTTATGGCACCTTCCCAATGTCGAACTGCCTATGAAAACACCACATGCTTACTGATAAAACATTTATATAAGCCAAAGATCAAGGGTCTGGCTGTGTATGTGTCTCTCTGAGGTTTACTGAGTGCTTTGCTATGTTTATTTGTTTAAAAGCCCATGTTTGATCCACCCTAATGGTATTAATGCGGTCCACTCTTTAAAGGTATTCATAATACTGTACTGGCTGATTTAGTGAGTGTATCTTAACCCAAGTCTGGGCTCAGTAAGTGTACTTTAGCCCAAGTCTGGGCTTAGTGGGTGTATCTTAACCCAAGTCTGGGCTTAGTAAGTGTACTTTAGCCCAAGTCTGTGCTTAGTGGGTGTATCTTAACCCAAGTCTAGGCTTAGTGGGTGTATCTTAACCCAAGTCTGGGCTTAGTGGGTGTATCTTAACCCAAGTCTGGGCTCAGTAAGTGTACTTAAGCCCAAGTCTGGGCTTAGTGGGTGTATCTTAACCCAAGTCTGGGCTTAGTTGGTGTATCTTAACCCAAGTCTGGGCTCAGTAAGTGTACTTGGGTTAAAGTGTGGGCTTAGTTGGTGTATCTTAACCCAAGTCTGGGCAAAGCCATCTGTGAAATCAGCAGATGTTCGTTTGAAAGAACAGCACAGTGAAATGGAGTGAGGACGTGCATGCATGGACTGCTTGTTTAGATACTGACTTTATAAGTTCTTATCACAACTTCTCCACTATGACTCTATGGCTTGTGACAAGTTACGTTTTTTTCTTGCTTGCAAATGATATCTGCTATTTACATACAGGAACACAGGGGGGCGTAAGAAGTGTGTATTTGATTCCTTATGTGATTTGTCATTAAAGCACATTCCACTCTCAAGCGTGCCCGGACTGTGGGCCACGGCTGAAGGTTCTTTGTTTCAGAAAATGGCCTCTTGTCTCGTTCATTGCAAAGAACACGAGAGCAGGCCTACAGCACCCTCTGCTGGACGAAAGCTTAATTGCACTGCGTTGGTGTAATGACTCAATGACTCTGGCCCTCCACAAGATGTTTATCTTGAATAAACATTAAAACAAAAACACTAGCACAACAAGCATAGCGTGGTCTTGTGAGATAGTCTTTGGGGCTGTAAGTCGTGCAGTCAAACCCAGGTCAGTAGTGACGGTTGTGTAATGATGGACATCTGGTGTTAAAACTGTGGCATGTGATCAAAAGTCATAATTACAGTCTGGATCGGTCTAGGCCCATGTTAACGAGGACATCAACTAGTGATGGATAGTGATGGACATTCTGCTACTGTCGGGCCAAGGAGGAGAAGAAGGGTAGAGGAGAGGGGTGGAGGGTAAGAATGAAGAAGTGGAAGAAAAGGTTGGATGATATAGAGATTGTGAATCAATGAGCAGAGAAGAGGAAGTGTTATCTGAAGAGACTGAATAGTGGACAAGCAGCTGGACCAGATGACATACCAGAGGAGACATGGAGATGTTTTGGAGAGATGACAATGGAGTGTTTAACTGCATTTTTAAATACAAAATCTTTGCATGTGAGAGGACGCCCGAGGAATGGAGAAGAACACTGTTGTTCTGGTTGTTATGAACCAGGGTGTCGTGCAGAGCTTCAGTCATTACTGAGGCGTGACGTTGATCAATCACAGCACGAAGATCTGGGAAAAGAGTGGCAGACGTGCGTGGAGAAAAGAGGTGAGGGTTTGTGAGCAACATTTATCATAACACCATAGGGTGCACCAAAGATGTGGCGCTTTGAATGGAGATATTGCATATATGGAGGACAGCGTGTCGGCCATGTATCTTGCATTGAGGAGCTGCCACAAAAAATGACATCGGAATGAAATTCCATTGACAGCTTTTTCAGTGGGAGACTTGAGCTTTACAACATAAGATTGAATGTGCTCGATTTGAACCTCCTCCCCAAGACTCCCATATTCCATCCTGTCTCCAGTGTTGATGGAGAAGTGTGGAGTAGAATCTGTTGCACTGTGTAGATCTACAGGAAGCTCATGATATGGTGCTGAGAGAGGAGCTGTTGTATTGCATGAGGAAATCAAGAGTGGCAGAGAAATATGTGAGGGTGGTTGAAGATGTGTGGCTAGCAGGCTAGTGTGACAGCAGTAAGGTGAGTGGATGATGGATGGATGAGGAGCAGGATGAGTGGAGATTGGAGAGATGGAGTTATGTGTTGGAGAGAAGGGGAATGGAAGTCAGCATGGAGTGAGATGAAGTGAACGAGATGCGTGAAGGAGATAGAGAGGTGGAGAAAGGTTGGAAGAGAAAGAGAAAGAGAGGTGTAAAGAGAGGTGCTGAGGTTGAAGTTGCTAAGCAGGAGAAGAGGAAGACCAAAGAGGACAGGGCAAGATGGAGACACCACGGTGGTGACCCCTAACAGGAACACCTGAAAGAAGAAGAAGAAGAAGAAGATGATGATGATGATGATGATGATGATGATGATTAATGTCTTTGATGGCCATCAACTACGTACAGACAAACCAATGTTAATACTTTTGGCTTTACCACACAACTAGGTCTGCTAAGATAGTTAAGGTGTAAGGCCAAATAATGTTCTAAGGTAGCTACTAGGTCAGTTATATCGCTGCGTCCACGGCGCAACATAATATGTTTTATGTGTCAGACCGAACCATTGTGATTTGTTTTATGTCGATAGATGCCTTAATCAAGTATCTGCTTGTGTCTAAATATGATTATGAACCTATAGATGATGCTGTTATGTTCTGAAATAAAGAAGGTTACTTTCGATGGGACGCACGCGGCGCCGTGGCTTAGTTGGTTAAAGCGCCTGTCTAGTAAACAGGAGATCCTGGGTTCGAATCCCAGCGGTGCCTTTTACTGAGCTGTAACACGTAGCTGTAACAAATGGGCAAATCTGACGTTCCTCAATATAATAAGTAACTAATCCATGCTAATCCATAAAACAGCAACTTCTTCTGCAACTGCGATGGATGAACAGATCCGATGCAATGAGAACCTCACCAGGAACATTCCAAAGAACCTTTAAAGATCACTTAAATATAGTAATTTGAGAAGATTTATCACAACCATGGAAGCCCAGAAATGGCATATACATATTAAAAGTTAATTCCCTCTTTTAGAACCTGTCATCATCGCGAGACACAGTATTACTTTTATTCTACACCCAGCCGTTACTAATTGTTTGTGGTGGGCGTTCCTATCACGGGAGGGCACAAGTCCTCTCTGGTTGGGGTATAAAAGTGAGGAAGACGTCGCTACTCGGACGGTTGTTCGTTATTGCATTTACCTCCTACTACTCAAAGATACTTTACGGTAAGTGGAACAAACTACACTCCACCAATGATACCATAGGTATAAGGGTTTTATTTTCCCTAACGTCGTCCAGTAAACAACAGTAATATAACAATATATGTCTATTGTATGTGTATAGGTAAACAATAAGAAAGCATTTTAAAGTTTCTACAGAAAATATCAGCAGGTATACCCAAAAGCAGTTTGTAGCGTTCAGGTTTGTCCGGTCTTCAGACGGGATTTTGTAACACAAGTTACATAAATGTGTCACGTGAGCAAACAGTCACGTGAGTGAGATGAGAAGCAGTCTGATCAGATTTCCTTACATTCTAATAATTTGCTCCTGGGGGGCATGGTTATTTTATTCCGACGCTCCTAGCTGATCTTTGATCCGAATGCAACACTTTAAAGCCATGCATCTGTTACAGATGGCGAATGAAGCAAGACCTTGCCCGTGTGACATTGGGGACAGGATGGAATATGGGAGTCTTGGGCAGGAGGTTCAAATCGAGCACATTCAATCTTATGTTGTAAAGCCCAAATGTCCTACTGAAAAAGCTGTCATTGTAATTCAGGACATTTTTGGATGGCAGCTCCCCAATACGAGATACATGGCAGACATGCTGTCTTCAAATGGATATGTGTAATACTTCCTATCACAATAAGGACAGTTAATATTTAATTGAATTCATATCTAACATGCAATGATAACAATGTATTTTTGTGGTTACAGTGCAGTTTGCCCAGATTTCTTTGTTGGAAAGGAACCATGGAGTCCTTCTAATGACTGGTCAACGTTCCAACTCTGGCTAGAGGATAAAAAACCCACCAACATCAGCAAGTAATGGCTCTAAAGACTCGGGTTAACTGCTGTTCCATTGAAAGCAGGAGTGAAGCACTCTTCTCCCGTCCCGTGTCTGTGATGACTCCACGTTGCTGTCTTTCACCAGGGAGGTGGATGTAGTTTTGAAGTACCTTAAGGAGCAGTGTGGTGCCAAAAGGATTGGTGTGGTGGGCTTCTGTTGGGGAGGTGTGGCCACACACTACATGACCCTACAGTACTCCGAGATCGTGGCTGCAGTTTCAGTCTATGGTAATGTTCACGTAACACTATTACTCATGTCGTGGAAATTTTCTAATAAATGGATGAGGACTCAGACGTGGTTAAATGATTAATTTATTACAAAAATATAAATATATATAAATAGGACAAAGACAGATACAAGACAGACACAGACATGATAGTCTCATTCAAGCATGACAACTCTGAAGACAGGGGGGCACTCCCCCTGCTTATATACAATCTTAAACACAATTCAGCAGCTCTAACAGCAGGTTATCTTTAGCACAGCATGTTCCAAAACATAAGCGTCCAGCAGGCTACTTTGTCTCACATATGTGTATCTTCTAATATGGACGTCCCTAGAGTTAGCGGAAGCAACTGATGTATCAGTTGAACACAGAGAAAGCTAAATGACCCAAGACTAGTAGCCTAGTGACTACCAGTTAACAGAGTGCTCTTACCCTCAGCACTCTCCCTGACCTGGGTCACGTATAGCACACATGCCTAATATGAACTAAACATGGTTACACTGAATCACACTACTTCATTATTGTAGTCCTTCTGCTTAGTCAGAATGAACAAATACTAAATCATAAAGTTCATAATGATCTCTTATAATAACTAAACATGATCTAATCAATGATGATTAGTCAATAATCAATAATTTCTCTCACACTCATTAAAACCGGCACGTGCACAGGGTAATTACACCACACTTCACAGGGATCATCCGAGAGAGAGAGGACTGCTATGAACTCAAGAGTCCGACTCTCTTCATTTTTGGTGAGAAGGACACGGTGATCCCACTTGAGCAGGTGAGACTTAACGTACCTCATCGCTAAGATGACGTACAACAGAACTTCACACACACTTGCTTTAACATTTATTCTTCTGGTTCAAACCCAGGTGACTGGACTTGAGGCAAAACTGAAGGAGAGGTGCACAGTTGATTATCGAGTGAAGATCTTCCCTGATCAGACCCACGGATTTGTTCATCGTAAAAGAGAAGACATCAATGAGCCAGACAGACCATCCATTTTGGAGGCCAGGGAGGATATGATTAATTGGCTCAAGAAGTACATGTAAACGCAATAATGGGGCGTATATTTGAAGCACTTCACATTAACATACCAATACAGAAGGTAAAGAAAACCATGCAAATGGTTTCAAATCAGCAGGTCTCACAAAATATAAAATCTCCAAATCTCTATGAATGTTTTGATCAGACCCAAATTCAAACTTTTGAGAAATTTCTCAGATTTATTTCAAATTAGATTAATTTGCTGTAGTTACTGAGTAATAATAATAATTTCCAGTTATATAGCACCTTTCAAAGTACCCAAGTAATCACAGCCTAATCACACCGTACCTCAATCACAAATAGTGTGAATTGCACAGGGATGGCCAGTTGCAGTGCACGCTGGGAAACCTCACCTACCCTGACTCCACATCTGTCATGTGCACTGTGCAGGTGCATCCTCACCCATTTGACCTCATCTACAAGATCTTCCTTCAAAATATACATTTGTTCTTTGATTTTGCTATCTGAGCTGCACATGCCTGATGTGATTCTTGGTATTCATGTGTTCTTTAAATGGGTGTCATGAAAAGATGTGGGTTATATAAGTGCTTTTCTGTGATGACATTACTCGAGTTTTTCATTTGTCACTTTCAACTTCCAGGTTGGAAGGAGTCAAATTACCCATAATCCTATACCTGCATGTATTGTTAATTATTAAAGAATTATTAATGAAAATCACTCAGCTGAGATCATGCGATGTTGGGTCTGTAGCTGAAGACTGTAGTTAGAACACTTGTTAGCATGGTGTGGTGCATGACAATTAAAAACCAACTGATGATTAATTTTACCATCTGATTGTGATAATAGTGATATTTTTATACAGCCTCAAAAAAAATGCTGCTTTCATGTGTGTAATAGATGTGCAATATCTCATTAGTTTCCAGATCATGTGTTCACTGACCGACCGACCACACACACACGTGTATTTACATGCTTAAAGCTCAGTCATTAATGGTATCAAAAGATAAAGGGACCTCCAACATTGCCTCCAAAACACAGATGATTCAAACATGCAACCTGGACAGATTCCTCTACTACTCATGGGCTGACTGGGCTTTTAAGAACATTCCTTTGACATGTCGGCTAACATTGAAAATGTACACTTTAAAAAATGAAATCATGACAGTTTAACAGGAGAAGATTTTAATGACCATTCATGGTGTACACACTAGAGAAGTATCAAATGATAAATAACAGTGAGAAGGTTCCAACAATGACATTCTGGTCAAAGTGCTCGACACCCCCCACGAAACACTGGGATGCTGACTAGTCTTCTGGTTCACCTGGATTTCTGATGTCATCTATCTTCAGGATCATCTTCACCACCTGTGTTGCCAGTGATATTTGCTGTTTCTTTCCAATGAGGGTCTCGATCACATGTTGCTGCTTCATGTCTGCAGAGTGAGAATCATCGAATGAACGGGCAGGTTTCCAGGAAACAATGATCACCACACGTCATTACACACACAAGCGTCAGAGCAGCTGTGCTGTCAAGGCAGATCCCACCTGGGAGACCCTTTTACCCCATTCCAGCTGTTGTAGCAAAGCTGAGAAATAAAAACAAAAGCTCTCTCTCTCTCTCTCTCTCGTTCTGGAGGACCCAGACATATGCATCGCAGTCTGTGCTGCACACACTCGTTTGCTTTATGACACTTAAAGTAAATTGCATCAGAACCCACAGCAAGCAGATTACCAGTTAATGACCAACATGACATCTTTGTGATGTTTTATAGTGTGAACAACAAATGTACCAAAATATATTATAAGGTCACAGGTAATAATCACAATAGAAAAACTAATTACACATTCAAAATCCAACCTGCAGGTGCCACTTGTAAGTACCCGGCACAAACAGTCAGTGTTTACAGTTGAATCGATAAGCACCAGTTCGATTTGCAATAACAAGTAATAATGTGTTTTCATTGCACGTGTGAATAAAAACAAGGCATCGTGTGCACTAAATCACTCTTTGCGCTTTCCTTATTGCTAGCTCTACATTCTGGTTAGAAGGAGCTGCTCTTGCTGTCAGACAGTGTGAGGGCTGTTAAGGGCTTCACAGTCAACTCCGCATTATGTGAATCATCATTACAAGATGTTTAAAACATGCAATATCTAAATATGTGCAACAAACCATTCAACACCAACAACAAACAGCCAGCTACCACGAGGTGACGACCATCACGATGGTGTTAAAACAGCAGTGACTAACGAACTGCATAGTGAGGACGCCGTGTCTAAAAACACACTTGTGCACACTATCTAAACACTTTCAGACTCGCATGTAAATCTTGTTCTTTCTATTCTACTACACCTCACGTTTAAACGTCCTGCCTGACGATCACACCTACCGTTCGTGTTCACGCGCAGACAGTCAATCCCCAGAGCAGAGTTGTTCTCTTTGACCTGCCGGGCTCGGACCTCCGTCATGGTCTGGATGGGGTTCAGGCCGCTGTTCTCAGCCAGCGCCATGGGGATGACCTCCAGAGCGTCGGCGAATGCCCTCATGGCGTACTGCTCCAGAGAAGGGCACTGCGGAGACGGCACACAGCACACGTGAACACATTTGATGGCACGCAGCACACGTGAACACATTTGATGGCACGCAGCACACGTGAACACTAGGGCTGACGGCAAATAATCGATTAATCGTTGGTCGACCAAAAAAATTACTAGTCGACCAAATTCCATTGGTCGATTGGTCGCAGGGAAAAAAAGCTGCGTCTCGTCAAAGGGCTTCTGGGACTTTTAATTTCAACGGCGTGACAAAGGAAGACGTGACACGAATTTACCGTTGGTGATTTGTTTGACAAGGACAGCGCTGGACATGCGACCTGTGAATATTGTCAGTGTTGAGGGACTTAAAAATCTAATTGAATGCCTCGAGCCCGAATATAGCCTGGTTAGACGTGAAACAGTGATGCACGCGGTTAAGAGCAAATACAGCAAAACAAAACACTTTAGGGCAAGATCGAAAACTGTAAAGCACTCGGCTTCACAACGGATATATGGACTAACCAGATGGAACGTATGACGGTCACAGCGCATGTTATTTCTGATAACTGCCGACTGCATTCATTCGTGCTAGGAACTAAAGATTTGGGAGTGACCCACACAGCTGCTAACATAGCAGAGCGACTCAGCGAAATAATGGCAAAGTTTAGAATCCCCGCGGGAAAAGGGTCGCTCTTGTACACGACTATGCCGTGAACTCTTCGACTGGGAGAAGAACTGAGCAGATAACTGAACTAGTGTTTAGATGAACCAGGAAACATTGTTAGTCACACAAGGTTACTCCTGGCGTTAGTGGTAAATGCGCATAGATGCGGCAGCCCGGCATTAAAGATAAAACTTCAAAAATGTGTATCCCGGTCAAAATGGGAAATTATTTTTGGAGGGGGGGGGGGGGGTCCGATTGGTCGATTAGTCGGAGTAAATGACGACCATTGGTCGACCAAAAAAATCCTTGGTCGTGGACAGCCCTAGTGAACACATTTGACGGCACGCAGCACACGTGAACACATTTGATGGCACGCAGCACACGTGAACACGGACACTCGGACGTAAGCGGACCTTGTCGGCGGCCTCGTTCACGGCGAGGGCACAGGCGATCTCGGAGGCACCGCCACCGTAGACGATGCGGTTGTCTCGAACCAGGTTACGGATTACGCACAGGGCGTCGTGGAGAGCCCTCTTGGCCTCCTCAATAATCTGTGCAAAACACACACACACACACACACACACACACACACACACACACACGTACGTGTCTCATGTTAGCCCACACACTCCAGATGACCTACAAAAGAGAAGGTGTGCTTTGGGCCGTGACGTGAACAAACGTTACCATTTTATTTCCTCCGCGGATGAAGATGGTAACGGCTCTGGAGTTCTTGCACTCCTCGATCACAAGCATGCGGTCTTTGGTGGTTCCGAAGCACAGCTCCCTCACCAGCCCTGCCGAGCCCAGCTTCTCTGGCGTCAGCTCACAGAACCGTGGCACGATGCGCCCCCCAGTGGCAATAGCAATGAGCTACAATGAAGGGTAATGCACATGTTACTCTGATAGGCCAAACAACACAGTCGCATGCCAGGAAAGCACCAACATAAGCAGCCACTAGCAGGTTAAACACGGTTAAAGACTGAAAATTTATTTTGGGAAGGAAGATGGCAGCCAGAAGAAGGATTGTGTTTTTTCCCCCAACCTCGATCTCAGGGCCCCCGACCCAGCGGACAGCAGGAAGTCCGTTCTGAAGAAGCAGGTGATTGGCCTCGTCATCAAAGCCCCACTGGCAGATAGCGAGGTTGGCGCCGTTCTGTTTCACCTGTCAGGACAGAACCGCCAAAGAATTACAACCCAACACTTCACAGGCCAAAACGTCACAGGACGCCATTTAGAACAGCACACAGTCGCAAATGAAGGAAACATAGATCTCTAATATGTCGTGAATGTAAATGCTGAATATATGTGGGTAGGAGAGCAAATACATTTGGTTTCTTCACGAGGGAACATGGCAGGGGGGGACTGTAGACTGCACCAACCTGCTCAATCATCTCCTGAAACTTCTCCTTCTCATACTTCTGCAGAGCTTTGTAGTGTTCCACAGAGGTCACGTCAAGCTTGTGTTTGGTTTTAGGCTTGGGTGGTTCAAACGGACAGGTGAGGATGGCGATTTTTGTGTCTTTCAACACCTGCGGATGACAGACATTTTACATAAACACCCTGCATAAAGAATACACTCGCGACTTGTGTTGATGTGTTCAGCTGTAGACGAGCGAACACCAAAGTAAACCCCACCTTGGGCATTTGAGGATGGCTGAACTCTTTGTCCACAATGACCCCTTTGATGAGCTGAGTGTCCTCCAGTTTACCTCCGACCTTCCCTTCCATCTTGATCAGCTCAAAGTCCACATCCTTCCTGTCCATGTCGGCCACGGTCAGAATGGCATTGACGGCGATCTCGGCCATCTGTCTGTGGCAACGGTTGATCCTGTGAAACGGCACCCAAAGAGAAGCTGAGTGGTGTTCGTTTTATTAGTTCTTTAGAGAAGAAGTTCTTTAGAGAAGAACTAATAAAAACGTATTAATCAACCAGCAGCTGAGCACAGACAGGTATCAGACATCACAACCCACATGTGTAAATAAGAAGCTGCTGAGGATGTAATACAGTCACTGCACGAGATCTCACGAAACTGAAAAATATAGCAGGATTCTGTGTCTCGATCCACTCCGATTAACTAGACCTTACACTTTGGACCCGAGGGTGGTCATGGCCGTCTGGATAAGGGGATCCGTGTTGCTGGGGTCCACTGGGAAGCTGTCTCCGATCCTGTCCAGGTGCTCGATGGCGAAGCGTGCGGCCTGGTCGTAGCCGTCAGCGATGCGGATGGGGTGAATGCCTCGATCCAGAAGCTGCTCCGCCTGCTCCAGAAGAGCGCCGGCCAGAACTGAGAAGCACACGGAGGAACACCTCGCCTTACCACTAGGGTTGCAACGGTATGAGATTTTCACGGTATGATAACCGTCTCAGAAAATACCGCGGTATCACGGTTATCACGGTATCACAGTTAGTTTGTATATTATTAAAAGATACACTGACCCTTAAAGAAATTACAAGTTTTTTTTTGTTCAATTAACTATTTATTGTAGAAACCTGCAACTATTGTATACAAAATGTCTCATTAAAAAAAAAGCTGTAAACATGTTTATATAAATACTGCAAAATTAGAGAAACCTAAATCATGTATTTCAGTACAATTATTTAAGTTTAAATTATTTAATATCTGATAAACTCAGCCTGGGTCAGTGTCTGATCAACAATTGTTGTAAACGTCCGTTGTACTGCCAAGTTAGAATATAACCAGATACTGCAGAAAGAGAGGATTTATTTCTGACATCATTACAATAGAGATTTCTATTTTAAGGCTTTCACTCCGAGTCTGGTTTTAACATGTGAAAAACAGGCACGTTAGAATTTGAAAATGAACGCATGTAAATTAATGGCGTCTTTCACATCCAGTGAAAGCAAGGACCATAAAAAGCTAGGTTTATACTTTCACTAGTGACCGTAGCGCGCGACTCCGCACAGTTCTCTCGTATCACGTTAACAAATACGAGCCTCTTGTAATTCCAGGACGAAACATGAGAGAACGTGAAGACGTTAAGATTGGGCGTTTTGAAAATAAACAACCATTAAATAATGTGATGAAAAGCGAATTATTTCGAGTATATGTATAAATATTTAACGTTATTAAGTTTAAGGTGCTGGGAAATATTAAAACGGACCTTTAAAGTGAGGTACAAGTGATTTAATTCCACCTTATAAAGGTGTATGAACCCTGCAAACATGACTTTGTTCATTGCGCTGAGGCGCGGCGCGCGCAGTTACAAAATTCGAGAGGTGCACGACCTCGCTAATCGACAGCGCGTGAGACCCTCGCGCACGTGCGGAGCCACCGCGATTACGTCATTTTCGCCGCTGACATTAGTTTAGCTTTTTTTTGTTAAAAAATTTGTTAAGTCTGATGCACTTTCTGCCATTCTCACCGCTGTGTGCTGAGTAGCTGAACCGGAGCGGAGTTGCGCATGCACGGGTCAGTTTCTCCGCTGGCTTGCTTTTTACCGGTAATAAGCAAATGCACACGGTATGATAACCGTGCATTTTAATACCGTGGTATACCGTGAAACCGGTTACCGCTGCAACCCTACTTACCACACCAGCACTGCACACGGTTTACTACTAGCTACTCTCAACGTGAAACATGAACCATAAGGTGTCCCTGACTGTAAATATACTTTATTAAAAACCCCAAGCCTGATACTTGTAGTTAGGGGCGCACGATACGACGATATAAAATCGTGAATGGCGATAACGAGTGGAGAATCGCAGGCGATCTACCAAATTAGAGAAATCGTATAGATCGCCTTTGCCAATCAGCGCAATTACTTTTTTTAATGCTGGTTCCTGCCGATGCGGCCGACATAGGGCGTATGACTGACCAATCACAGCGAACTGTGCGTCTTCCACGCCTCCATGTTGCGTTTGTAAAAACTAAAAGTGAATGGCTGAAAGCCAAACCGAGGAGCTGGTAACGAAGAGGAAATTTACCTCTGTAATTGGTTCGGATTTTCTTCCACTGACCAAGACCAAACTACAGCGATATGTAAAGTGTGCAAAGAACATGTAAAAACGTCCGATGCCAGTACAACAAATTTATTCAATCACTTGAGACGTAGACATCCCAAGGAATGTGCCGAAAGTTTAACAATGCCAGCAGCAGGGGCAGCCACCTCACAAGCTGCGGCCTCGGGGGTTTATATTTTCGCGAGTGACCGTAGGGCGTGACTCCGCACACCTCGCGTGAATGGCGGAAGCGTTCATACAGGTACTTATACTTGCCGCGTCACTCCGCGTTCTTTGCAGTGTTGTCCGAAACGATATGTGGTAGTATAAAGAAACACCCCTCAAAAACAGGGGAATGAACATTTACCTGACGAAAATTAATGTTGCTTTTTGTGTTTCAGATTTGAAAAGTGCTGGAATTTAGGCTAAGTACTTGAAAATGCTTGAAATTGTAACTACTTCGTTTGAATCGTTTCACAACAAATATCTGTCTGACTGAACAGTTCTCCTGTATTAGTTAACAAATACGAGCCTCTTGTAATTCCAGGACGAAACATGAGAGAACGTGAAGACGTTAAGATTGGGCATTTTGAAAATAAACAACCATTAAATAATGTGATAAAAAAGCGAATTATTTTGCCTATATGTATAAATATTTAACTTAAGTTTAACGTGCTGGGAAATATTGTATATTTAGTGCAATATTGCACTTTATCAGTGTCACTCATTAAAATCTGCTTAGAAAGAAAGCGTTGTAGCCCCCCATTTTTTTTGGATGGAATATCGTGATAAAAAATCAAATCGTGATTTTATGCAAAGAAATCGTGCAATTTTTTTTCCCATATCGCCCACCCCTACTTGTAGTATATTTTTCATGGTTTTGTTTATTTTATGATTATTATATTGTTTTTATAGTTGGGAACGCTATGTCTGGTTGTACGTTTTTTTTGTTGTAAGAGTGGACAAGCTCCTTCTAAACACAGTGAAGAACACTCTTAACTCCACTGTTTTTGAGGAAATACAAGTTCAACTCCATCCATGTGTGGCGGTTCTGTGAGGTTCTGTGTGGCGGTTCTGTGAGGTTCTGTGTGGCGGTTCTGTGTGGCGGTTCTGTGAGGTTCTGTGTGGCGGTTCTGTGAGGTTCTGTGTGGTGGTTCTGTGTGGCGGTTCTGTGAGGTTCTTCTGTGTGGTGGTTCTGTGAGGTTCTGTGAGGCGGTTCTGTGTGGCGGTTCTGTGAGGCGGTTCTGTGTGGCGGTTCTGTGTGGCGGTTCTGTGAGGTTCTGTGTGGTGGTTCTGTGTGGTGGTTCTGTGTGGTGGTTCTGTGAGGTTACGCAGACACTCACCAACCACTCCAGTGGTTCCATCTCCAATCTCATCATCTTGAGACTTGGAGAGTTCAACCATGAGTTTGGCAATCTGGTGGTCCACATCCATCATGCTGAGAATGGTTGCACCATCATTGGTGATGGTCACTTCTCCATCCTTGTCCACCATCATCTTATCAAGTCCTACAAATTGGGAGTAAATTACTTTGGAAAACTGTCCCTCCCTCCATTTACCAGATCTTGAGCAGGACTCTGCTTCTCATAACTCCCAAATTCAGGGATGTGTATTAAATATCTTACCATTGGGGCCAAGTGAAGTCTTGAGGGTCGTAGCAACCGCCTTGGCTGCCATTATGTGTGACTGTAAATTACACAAAACAGTAAAATATTACCCTCTATACACGTTCAACATGTATATTAGATAAAACGTTACAATGCTTCAATGAAATCTTACAGTTCATGCATAAAAAAAGAAAATAACTGAGAATAATTAAAAGCATGGCGGATGAAAAGCCTCAGCATCCTCCCGACCTAGCGTTAGCTTAGCACTCGAGACCATGCACATGGGTCTGGCTACCATATAGCACGGTGCTAGTTTGCTAATTCCAGTCAAGAACAAGCATTAGCCTAACTACACAAACGAGGAGTAGATACGAATATAATATAAAGGTAAATGAGGTGTGGAGTGACATTAATACGGCCACACGGTGTATTGAGCCCCGCCAGGGTGAGTCAGGGCCCGGACCGGAGGAGATAAAGACCCCGGCGTGTCCGCTACCTTCAGGGCGTCGAGGCCCGTCAGACGAGACTTCTTGTCCTGGTCCTTAATAATAATGAACGGCCTCCCATATTCGTCGAAGGCGAGAGTTCCTAACGTGGACATTGTGGACGGTACCGACACGCACAGCGACCCGCAACTGCTTTATTTTAACGGTCCTTGAAGCTGAGGCTGCGCACCGGGCCGCGCGGATCTGCCGGCCACTTCTGGAAGAGTCTCGGGGCGGTGCGGACCAAACCAACTCACTTTGTCACAGAGAAATTTGTATTATTTCAGTGGTTTTATGTAAGAGTGACTTGTTTTTAAAAATAATTGAGCACACGTCAACACGAAATGAGCTCAGAAAAACGTTATTATGCGCCAGAAAACGTTGGGAAAACACAAACCAGATCACAATAATGTAGATGGTTTGTTCCATTCTCGCGATAGTGTTACATACTCTCGTTCAATCAACCACACGTGTATATTACAAATGGATTTTCCTCGAAGGATTTGAGATCTTGCCATTCTGTAACGTTAACGATCAGATATTTGCGCAGATTTGTACACGTTTGTTTTTTTGTATTTTTTAGCACTAGTTGTAAGTTGTACAGGTGTGGTCACACTGACGGAGACATATTAGACTCACGCATGTTTCTAAGCAAACGGTGTGACTGATAGGCTATTATGAAGGTAATAATACTTTCTATACATGTAACTAGTATGATAACATCTAATGTTAGCTGAGGGTTGATTTGTGGATGTGAATGCTGTTGACATAATCGACATTGTTAACTACAGTTGGCTAACCTAGCTTCTAGAAGCTAATGTTGGGTTTGTTATTGTTAGTTTTTTTAAATAAATGTTACATCGTCACGTCAATTCTACATTGGGACTTGTTAGATACTTTAATGTGCATGACATGCAGCTCTGCCCCTGTGCACAGCGGTCACACCATGCCCTGCGCCCCCACGCCTCCATTCTTACTACTGTACGGCTCGCAGCGAGGTCAGGCTCGAGCCATTGCTGAGGAGCTCTCTGCGCATGCGCCGCAGCACGGTCTTCTGGCCCAGCTCAGCTGTCTGAGCGAAGAGGAGAAGGTATTAATATATTCTACAGAAAACTTGGAAGACAAATAATAACAGTGTGTTTTATCGAAACTCACACAAGACGGTTTTTTAACCCTTTGTAGTACGACTTGGACAAAGAATGTGGCCCAGTGGTTTTTGTCGTTTCTACAACGGGAGACGGTGAACCCCCAGATACAGCTCTCAAATTTGTAAAGAAAATCAAGAATAAATCTTTGACTAGTGACCACTATTCTCATGTGCGTTACGCCTTTTTAGGTAAGATTTTTATGCTTTAGATTTGAATGTTATCAAAGTTCGAAAAGACTGGAAAAAACCAACGTATCCCTTATTATTTAAAAAAGCTTTTAAGCACTTTAGAAGTTGTCTATGCACTCCTGAACAGAACTCATAATCTCATGAACAGAATTCAGTGTACACTGTATTTGATGGTGTTAACCATCCAGAATGAGATCAACAAAAGTAAATGAATGTGCGCAGGGTGTTTGTTTATGTGTGTAATTTCCTGTGACCGGACGCACTACTCTGTGTATCCCATCCAGCTTTGGGAGACACAAATTATGCGAACTTCTGCAACTGTGGAAAGACCATTGACCGCCGTCTACAGGAACTTGGTGCAAAGCGTTTCTATGCAACGGGTCATGCTGATGACGGTACCGGGTAAGATCACATCAGCTGCCTGTCCCAACACGTTGTAATCGTTGATCATTCCAAGGACATTGTAAAGATATTTTTTCTTCTTGCTGGTCTGTCCCAAGTCTTGAAGAAGTAGTGGATCCTTGGATTGACGGACTTTGGGAAGCTTTAAAAAAGGCGTTTGTAGGAATGTCCGTGCCAATCCGGGAGGCCGCAGCCCCTGGTGACCTCGCTCAGGACAGTTCTCTCAGTTCTCTCCAAGCTCCAGCCGGACAGGACGCCGCTGCAGTCAGCCTTCAGCTACTAAAGCTAAATGACGCGGACTCTCAGAAGGCGGAACCAGAAGCTGTTGTTGCTCACAGCAGCGACACACACACAAACAGGGCTCCTTTAGCTGCCTCTTTGGTTGGATCTGTGCCACCGTTGTCTGAGTCTTCTCTCAAAATCCCAGCTCTGCCTCCACCGTACCTGGAGGTCTGCTTGGGAGACGTCCTTGCTGACGAGGTAGAACTTTTGTTGAAAATGGAAGAAAGTTAGCAACAGTTAGACAGAGAGATAGCAACTGAAAAAAAAAACCTAGTATCATAGCATTTATGAACTGTAGAATAGTTTTGGATGGTTCAGCTGAGACTTACATGCTTGTGTTCTGCCCAGGAGTGTGTCGGTGTTGTGAAGGAAGGCTTTCAGGAAGTGCCTGTGTCCAGAGCGGTCCGCTTAACCCGAGATGATGCCGTGAAAACAGCCATCTTGCTCGAGCTGGGCATCTCTGTGGGTTTGCGTTCTTACTGTTCCCTCTTGGCTTGTCGTTTAGACCCATAGAACGTGTTTCTTTCGTTCTTGCCTTACAGTTTTACCTTCATGAAGTGATTCCTTATAAAAATGGGCCATCTTGAAGTAAAACCAGAAGTGTTTTTAATTGTGTTGTTCATTAGTGCTGTGCTGCAAAGCAGATTCCCGGCCCACACATCTCCTCTTTGTGGTCAGTGTAGACTTGTCTCGTCTCTGCAGGGTGAAAACATGTCTTACCAGCCAGGAGATGCCTTTGATGTTTGGTGCCCAAACACAGCGAGTGAAGTTGAGCACTTACTCCAGAGACTTGCACTCCAAGACCAGAGGAATCGGCTCGTTCATCTGCAGCTGCGCAAGGACACCAAGAAGAAAGGTACTGCGCCTTCGGGGGACACGTCTGCAGGGACGGTCTGCGCCTGGTCTGTCTGTCTCGGGCCAGCTGTGAGTTTCACGCGCGTGTAAGTGTGTAAGTGCACGTGTTTGTGTCTCCAGGGGCGAAGGTTCCCTCCCACATCCCGCAGAAGTGCACTCTGCTAGATCTTCTGACCTCGTGCCTGGAACTTAGAAGCATACCCAAAAAGGTAATGATGTCATTCATAAGCATAAGTTAATGATGTCATTCATATGCATGTTAGGAATGCTGTTGTATTAATTAATCAGCATGGTGGTTTTATAATGAGGATTTCTGCGTGGTTTATACAGTTCGGAGGAACTGAAACTTATTGTTAAACATAACGTTAACAGGCGTTTGTGCGGGCGCTGGCGGACTGCACCCCGGACGGTGGTGAGAAAAGACGGCTGCAGGAGTTGTGTAGCCAGCAGGGGGCAGCAGACTATAACAGCTTCGTGAGGGACCGCAACGTGTGCTTACTGGATCTGCTGGTGGCCTTCCCCTCCTGCAAACCTCCCCTCAGCCTCCTCATTGGTTAGTAAATCTTCATTCATTCGTCTTTAAACTGCACCTTATCAGCCTGTCGTTGCCAAGCACGTGTTGCCGGCCCGTAAGTGCTCTTAAGTCAAACACAAGCAGGTGGCTGATGGAATCGTCACTTTTATAAGTCCCCACTAGGTGGCAGTAGAACTACGCGAAATCTCTACTAGCTCTCTAGGAACCCTTATTTCAGCAGCGGGTAATGACGACTTTTATAGTTTAATCTGTTAAGACGAGGCGATGGACCTGACGCTGTTGTGAGCACCTTTTAAATGTTGGCCTAGCTGCCTGTGCTACAGACTATTGTGTCTGGGGTAGGCGGGGCCAAAGTTGATCCCGCCCACCTGAAGCTGCCTCAGCTGAGACACTAAGACTGACAATGACATCATCCGTATGAGGATCTTTCTGCCTGTTGTGGTTTTTGTGAACAGGTGGCAGATTTTGCCTTCTTTGTGATGCAGGTGCTGGGCTTTTTTTCTGATGTATTTTTAGGACATCATAATTATCATAAAATAAGAGTTACTGCCTGGTATGTATTAATAGGTCGTGTTGCTGTTTACTGATTGTTGATGTTCAAATCAATGCCATCATTCAAGAAACACCATGTGCTATTTATCACACTCACTCGCGCTGAAGAGGAGATTTGATTTACAACAGCTGCTTGGAATATTTAATCCTTAATTGTAATTCAGCGGCGGTGTTGAAGGCTCATATGGCTTGGTGTAGATTGATCTTGGAGCAAGGGGAAAGCAGACCATAATGTCTTCTGATGGATGAAACCTAATTGTAAACACTCTGTTAATGTGAATAAACACCTGTATTCAAGCTGTTTTCACATCAACGTTGACATATTGTAATTGTGAAGGCTCAATTAATAATATTTAAGACCTCCATTCCACCCTGAATTCAATAGAAATGTTGAAGAAATTGGCAAGGTGGTAGACGTAAGTCGATCTTCACGGCTGACGCTGGATTAAAGTCAGATGAAACACGACCCAGTAACCCGTGGGCCAGCAGGGCTGCGGTCCGTGCATATGTGTACCCGGGAGTACGAAAGCTGTCCCTCAGCGCCATGAATCTGCGGAGCAGGTGTAACTGGGTCAAAGGCCAAAGGTCGGAGTGTCCTCGCGAGCCGCACTCGGCCTTGCTTGCACAAGCTGTAGTTAGAATGTGCAAGCAGGGCTCATCCTGAATTAGGACGGCGGTGCGGTGTTGGACGCCCTTAAAGTCGTCCCCGCACGTGGCCCTGAGGTCTTCTTTCCCTTGTTTGTTCCAGAGCAGATACCAGCGCTCCAGCCGAGACCCTACTCCGCCGCTAGGTGAGACGCCTGCCGCACACACCTGGGCTTTATATTTTTGGAGCTCGGATTCAAAGTGTAAATTCAGAAATCAGTTTTTGGGTCATTTCTTAAAAATATTTCTTCACGTCCTCCTTAACAACGCTTCTGTTGTTGTCAAAGGCAGCACAGTGCTTCTGTTATTAATGGGATGGTGGCCAGAGGGGGAATGTAGTGGTAGCAGGACATTGGGGGGGGGGGTTGTGGTTGGGTGGGGGGGTTGTGGTTGTGGTGGGACTGTGGGTGGGGGGGGAGTGGTTGTGGTGGGACTGTGGGTGGGGGGGGAGTGGTTATGGTGGGACTGTGGGGGGGGGGGGGGGGGGTTTGTGGTTGTGGTGGGACTGTGGGTGGGGGGGTTTGTGGTTGTGGTGGGACTGTGGGTGGGGGGGTTGTGGTTGTGGTGGGACTGTGGGTGGGGGGATATGTAGTTGTAGCAGGGTGGGGGGGGGCTGTAGTTGTGGTGGGACTGTGGGTGGTGGGGGGTTGTGGTTGTGGTGGGACTGTGGGTGGGGGGGGGAGTGGTTGTGGTGGGACTGTGGGTGGGGGGGTATGTAGTTGTAGCAGGGTGGGGGGGGGGGCTGTAGTTGTGGTGGGACTGTGGGGGGGGGGTGTTTGTAGTGGGACAGTTATTCATTTGTTTTCTACCTGACTTAGTGGCCTGCAATGGTCTGGCTGTCTAGAGTAATGATGGTGACGGAGTGTGATGATGATTATGGTGTTAGTACTCACTCCCTTTCCAGAAGCTACATTAGGGCACTTAAATATTAATGCTTAAAAATTAATGCTCGGTCAGCAGGATTCCCTGGAAGTAGCCTCTCTTCTGTGGGGTGAGATGATGATGATGATGATGATGTATGACTTTTAGGCCGACGTCTTTCTGCTGTCATTCAGCTGCAGCCGTACACCCCCGGGCAGAGTGCGCTTCGTCTTCAACGTCGTGGAGTTCCCTGCCTGTGCCGAGCATCCCGAGAGGAGGGGCCTGTGTACGGGGTGGCTAGCGGACCGGGTCGCCGCTGTCCTCCAGCCTTACGGGACTCCGCAGGCTTCAGAAGACACCAGGGACTCGTCCACCTTGCCCAAGGTCTGCAGACAGGCTGGTCCACCTCGAGACAGCCTGTCCTGTCCCTCCGGAGTGATGAGTGATTCCAATGAGTCTTCTTCTTTAAAACATGAACTCTGCTAGTCACAGGCTGTGTTAGCTTAGTTTGCTCCAGAGGCCTTTAGAAAAGGACGTAAGGATGGGAGCGTCTGGGGACGAGGGGAGCTGTGTGTGGGGCGGTGGTGGAGCTGTGTGTGGGGCGGTGGTGGAGCTGTGTGTGGGGCTGTCTGTGGTCTTGAGCTGTGTGCGGTTGTCTGTACTAATGTGAGCTGTGTGCGTGGGGTTCGTCTGTTCTCAGGTTCACGTGAGTCGCCGTATCAACAACACCTTTCATCTGCCCACTGATGCTGCTGTTCCCATAGTGATGGTGGGACCAGGAACGGGTGTTGCCCCCTTCATTGGCTTCCTCCAGCAAAGGTACGACCACCCAACCACCCTGCCGCCCTATTTTACCAGTGGCCTTGGAGTGTGTGTGGAGGGAGTGTGTGTGGAGGGAATTGGGGCTGAAGAATCGGGTCGAAGGCTCGTGGACGTGTTCCATCAGTAGGAGTGTGAGTAGTGGGAGTTGCAGAAACGGCTGGCGGTACCTGAGATTTACTCCTGCACAGTAAACAGCTTGATTGTCCCGTTATCTTCTATTACCCTGTTCCGCCACACAAGGCAGTTGAAGGCGTATGCAGAAAGCTGTTGACTCCTTGTGTTACGAGTACGCCATCAGCGTTGCCGCGACGAGGGTGGAGGTGGCATATTGTTTCCCCAGCAACATGTAAATGTTCCCATAACTCCTCCCACTGGCACAAAGGAGGTTGTCATCGGGCCTTAAGACTGGAAGTAAAGCCCATATTGGATGCTCTGGTAACAGACAGCCTGATGAGATCTGTCATTTCGGCATGGACGATTTACGCTGTGGGTGCCAGGAGTGACGCGTTAAGACTTGATACGAATGGAGGTGTGTGGGTGTGTGCGTGTGTGTGTGTGTGTGTGTGTGTGTGAGAGAGAGAGAGGAACAGCAAAAGAGAAAAGCTAGAGGTATGAAGGATACAGCAGTAATCAGAGTGAAGACTGGCCCAGCTGAAAGCATGGATGATTAATGAGCTATCCTGATAGGCTGATGGTATAACCTGTAGAAATCAGGGAATGAAAGTGGTCATCTGACAGACACACACACACACACACACACACAAAGCCTGTGTGCACTTTGAAATTGTCAAGCCAGTCATTGCTATGGAATTGCTGTGGAATATGAGCGTGCTGTTTGCTGAAAGTAAATGCAGACTCAAACACTGGACTGGGAGGGGTGATCAACCTGGTTTAGGAACGGCTCTCCCAGTGATGCAGAGTGTTGGAGACAGGCTGGCGAGGTGTGTGTGTGTGTGTGTGTGTGTGTACGCCTCACTATAGGACAATTCCAGTTTTGCTTTTCTTTTCTCTCACTAAAACAGATTAACCCCAGCTCCAAAACACACACACTCTCTCTCTCTCTCACACACACACAATAGAGGGTGAATGGTGAGGTGCTTCACCCAGGTACTCATGACAGTCCTGCCCTCAGCCGCCTGGCCTCACCCCACTGTGCCGACTGTGTCAGACGGTCTTAACTCGATGCTTCTCCCACACACAGCAGCCTTTGATGCTGGGCTTCCATACGAGATAACAATCACCATTTTGTCGGCAGGGCCCCGGTTGTGTCACAAAGCCCCGAGCTTTCTTTTCAGTAACAAACAGTGTGGGATGCTTCGATTTCCGCCCCGGCGGATCAATGGGCTGTCAGCAGGCGGGAGGAGAGGCATTGTAGCACGCCACCAGAGACAGACTGGAGGAAGACCACAGGAAAGGTCATCACCGGCTCCACCGGACGCAGATTATCAATGAGGAATAGCGCTACTGTGGATGCTACATCTGAGCTAAAACAAAAAGCAGACCTGACTTTCACCAAACATTTGAATTCCTCATGTTTTTAAAAAGCTGTAAAAGTTTCTATTACTTTTTTATGACTGGGCAGAATCTAATTTGATTTGATGGCGTTAATAAATATAGCATCATTATGGGTTAATATAGGGTGGCTTGGAGGAGCTGGATTGAATTTATTTCCTGGTCAGGTATTACCTGGTCATGTGACCAGTCATTTGACCAACCATATGACCTATATCTTTTACAGTCAGTCTATTTCTCAGGATGGTACCCAAGGCGAGCAGTAGGGAAGTCTGTGAGGAAAAAATGACATAATGTAGTTGCTCCTTCTCACTTCGTGAGTCTTAGTGGAGCCCTGGCAGAAACCACACATTCTTCCACTAATGCAGGAGAATGAGGAGATATTCTCCCCACTTCCGTAGTTCCAGGGTAGCTCAGTGCGGACGATAACTCTCTGAGACTTGCCCCCGAGAGGAATTCACTGGTGCACCTTTCTCGGACCTGCCCCCGAGAGGAATTCACTGGTGCACCTTTCTCGGACCTGCCCCAGAGAGGAATTCACTGGTGCAGTTTCTTTCTAAGAGAGGAGTGAATGTCTCCTCGGACGTAGAAGACTTGTTTTGTATTCAGGATGGAGCCATTTTGGTCTCCATGGTTTTTTTTTTTGTTAAAACTAAATCCCAGGTTTTCATATTGATCGCTCCAGGCAACATAGAATCACGCTAAAGCCACTTCATTCAAAGGCATTTCCAGATTGCATACTGAGATCCCAGATGCTAATAACATTGCTTGGAGACAATTTTTGCTGCACACTCTAGCAAGAATCCTCATGCTGAACATATTTGACTAGATGAGACCAATTTGAGATGCCAGATATTTACTTTCCTGTCCCATCTATGATGGTTTTATGTAGTGTGACATAATACATTTGGTTTGATGGGATGCTAATGCTTTGTTTGGAACATATTAATAAGTGTTTCATGAATGTTTGTGCTCAAATTCAGAGTGTCTGGTGCCATTTGAAGTCCTGTGAGCATGGGCATAACTGGTCAGTGCTGGTTGCCTCAGGCCAGTGATGTGCTGCAGTGAAGTAGCATTTGGCATTGGCTTGCACTTTTGGATGTGAACATTTTATTTGATGCAACACACACACACACACACACACACACACACACACACACACACACACACAGGATGGTGTGTACACTACCAGCCATTACTGAAGTTAGGTTGGATGATTGGGTCTAAAGCACCAAATTTAGTTAAAAATGCATCACAGCATGCAGTAAACAAAGTCCGATCTGTTAGAGCACGCCTCTGCATGTCGTGTCCTGCATTATCAATAATGCAAAGACCAATTTTACAATAAATAATTCTAACCATATCTTGTGCAGTCCTGCAAAACATGTGCCTGTACCGCCGGTGTGCCTGTACCGCCGGTGTGCCTGTACCGCCGGTGTGCCTGTACCGCCGGTGTGCCTGTACTGTCTGTACCGCCGGTGTGTCTGTACGGCCGGTGTGCCTGTACTGTCTGTACCGCCGGTGTGCCTGTACTGTCTGTACCGCCGGTGTGTCTGTACCGCCGGTGTGCCTGTACTGTCTGTACCGCCGGTGTGCTTGTACTGTCTGTACCGCCGGTGTGTCTGTACTGTCTGTACCGCCGGTGTGTCTGTACCGCCGGTGTGCCTGTACTGTCTGTACCGTCGGTGTGTCTGTACCGTCGGTGTGTCTGTACCGTCGGTGTGCCTGTACCGCCGGTGTGCCTGTACCGCCGGTGTGTCTGTACCGCCGGTGTGCCTGTACCGCCGGTGTGCCTGTACCGCCGGTGTGCCTGTACCGCCGGTGTGCCTGTACCGCCGGTGTGTCTGTACCGCCGGTGTGCCTGTACTGTCTGTACGGCCGGTGTGTCTGTACGGCCGGTGTGCCTGTACCGCCGGTGTGCCTGTACTGTCTGTACCGCCGGTGTGTCTGTACGGCCGGTGTGCCTGTACTGTCTGTACCGCCGGTGTGCCTGTACTGTCTGTACCGCCGGTGTGCTTGTACTGTCTGTACCGCCGGTGTGTCTGTACTGTCTGTACCGCCGGTGTGTCTGTACCGCCGGTGTGCCTGTACTGTCTGTACCGCCGGTGTGCCTGTACCGCCGGTGTGCCTGTACCGCCGGTGTGCCTGTACTGTCTGTACCGCCGGTGTGCCTGTACCGCCGGTGTGCCTGTACTGTCTGTACCGCCGGTGTGCCTGTACCGCCGGTGTGCCTGTACTGTCTGTACCGCCGGTGTGTCTGTACCGCCGGTGTGTCTGTACGGCCGGTGTGCCTGTACCGCCGGTGTGTCTGTACTGTCTGTACCGCCGGTGTGTCTGTACTGTCTGTACCGCCGGTGTGTCTGTACTGTCTGTACCGCCGGTGTGTCTGTACTGTCTGTACCGCTGTTGTGTCTGTACTGTCTGTACCGCCGGTGTGTCTGTACCGCCGGTGTGCCTGTACTGTCGGTACTGCCGGTGTGTTTGTACCGCCGGTGTGTCTGTACCGCCGGTGTGTCTGTACCGCCGGTGTGCCTGTACTGTCTGTACCGCCGGTGTGCCTGTACTGTCGGTACCGCTGGTGTGTCTGTACCGCTGGTGTGCCTTTTCCGCCGGTGTGCCTGTACCATCGGTACCGCCAGTGTCTCGATACCGCCGGTGTGTCTGTACCGCCGGTGTGTCTGTACTGTCGGTACTGCCGGTGTGCCTGTTCCGCCGGTGTGCCTGTACCGTCAGTACCGCCAGTGTCTCGATACCGCCGGTGTGTCTGTACCGCCGGCGTGTCTGTACAGCCGGAGTGCCTGTTCCACTGGTATTCAGAGATCCTCTACACCAGGGGTGCCCACACCTTTTCAGCTTGCGAGCTGCTTATAAGATGACCAAGTCAAAATTATCTACCTACAATAAAAATACAAAACAAATGTATTTCTTCTATATTATCATTATTTAAGTTATTAGAGTATTACTTAATAATATTACTATAATAATATTACTTTAATTTTAAAGAATCGCTAATTGTTGCGATAATTGTAACTGTATTCCTCAATAGCTCAAATGCCTCTTTTATCATTTCTCCGTCTTGGAAGGACTTCTTGTGCTTAACAATTAAGTGACTCACCCAAAATGATGCTTGAACAGTCCGAAAATGCCGCTATACATTTCCCTTCTTTGGTTTAGGCTTCTTACTCGGACCAGCTACGCCACTCATGTCATACCGTCTGTTGTAATTCGTTTAAATAACTTGGAGGCTAGCGGGTTGGGGTGTTGTTAGCGGGCGCGGGTGTTGTTAGCAGGCGGTGGCATTTATAGCGGGCACAGGTGTTGAAAGCGGGCGTGGGTGTTTATAGCAGACGCAGGTGTTGATAGCGGGTGGGGGTGTTTATAGCAGACGCAGGTGTTGATAGCGGGTGGGGGTGTTTATAGCAGACGCAGGTGTTGATAGCGGGCGGGGGTGTTAGTGGGCGCAGGTGTTGATAGCGGGCGGGGAGGTTGTTAGCGGGTGGTGGTGTTAGCGGGCGCAGGTGTTGATAGCGGGTGGGGGTGTTGTTAGCGGACGCAGGTGTTAGTGGGCGGGGGTGTTTAAAGCAGATGCAGGTGTTGTTAGCGGGTGGTGGTGTTAGCGGACGCAGGTGTTAGTGGGCGGGGGTGTTTATAGCAGATGCAGGTGTTGATAGCGGGCGGGGGTGTTTATAGCAGACGCATGTGTTGTTAGCGGGCGGAGGTGTTGTTAGCAGGCAGGGGTGTTTATAGCGGGCTGTAACTAGGCCATGCTGTCCTCTACACTGTCCACTGCTCTGCTGTTGTGAGGTGTTGTGAGGCTCTGCAGTGGAGCTCTCTCATGGTGACGGATGCTATGCAGCTTCATCAGCTGTAGCTGAGAAGAGTTTTATGAGCAAACGAATACGTTGATTTGTTGAACTTCACAGTACGGTCTTTAAACCGGACAGTATTTATAACACTCTCCGGCTTGACTCCCTGAGATTCTGCGAGTCGTTTTTTGTATTTGATTTGATTTTGTGGGCAATAAAATATTATTATTTTTCCCTCCACAAATGTTTGTGAGATTTTCCAGTGGGTGAGCATTCAGATAGGACTAGTAGAGGAACCAGCCCAAGAAACCATAACAGTCCACAGTAAAAGAAGCTTCCAGAACTGGGATACGGCACGGAGAGAACATTAGTCATGTGTGTCATATTAGTCATGTGTGTATTGGACACACGTGGCTTTGCCACGGAAAGGAACATCTGGGTCATCCAGTGGTGCCAGGCTGTGATGACGTGCGTGCCAGTCTGACTGCACCAGAGGGTGTGGTAGTTCACCACGAATGAAGGAGCCCAGATTGTGGCCTCAGGGAGTGAGATGTTTCCCTTCGCTGATCAGGCCTGGCCTGGTGCAGCTCCGTGCTCTTCAAATCGCAGTTAGACTCAGCGTTGTGAGCGTTTTGGATCCAGAATCTCTAAAAAGCCGCCTGGCACTCGCCGAGCCCGACCCGGTGCGTCTGTGCTGGTTCAGGCCCGCGTGGGTTTCATTACTCATCAGGTTACTGGGCTTCTGGGCGCTCTGACAGATCCAAAACAGTTGCCAGGAGACACTTTGTTGGGGGTGGATCGCTGCTATGAATCACCGCTATCGGGGAATTGGTGCTGTGACCAGGCCCAGGTCACGGTGCGGCTCCGCCGTTGTGATTGGACGGAGCAGATGCCTGTCAGGACGGAGACAGGCTGCCTGCTCTTATCTGTGCACAGTTGCCAGTGCAGAGCAGGTGCGGTGTGCAGATAGCGCCAGAAGATTTTGTGCCACCGTGGTGAAGGGCATTCTGGGAAGATGGCCAGCTCTCCTGCTGGGATCGCACTTAAAAATGTGTTCAAATGTCGTTTCCTTCCAGTCTCCTAAGACTTGCTTCTGTGGCTGTTAAATGTTTAAACTCCTTTATGGGCGGAGTAAAATGAAACCTAATTGGGTGCCAGCAGTGTAATCATAACCTTAATACTTCAGAAAGCATTACGTAAAAGACTGAGTGAACATTCATCAGAATACACAGTGTATTATAACTGCAGTTAAATGAACACAAATTAATTTCAAATGTTAATTTGAATACTGCAAGGAGTTGTTGGGTCAGGTTCCATTCATTTGTGTACATTTGGAATGATGTTTTGATTAAGAGAAATGTGGCTTTTATTAAACAGGGAGAGAGAGAGGGAGGAAAATCCCGAGTACACTTGTGGAGAAACCTGGCTGTTCTTCGGATGCAGACATAAGGACAGAGACTTCCTCTTCAGGTATACACACACACACACACACACACACACACACACACACACACACACACACAGTATAAGGACAAACTCTTGAGGTACACTACTTTGGAACTTTGTTTGAATTTGTTTTTCCCAATTGGCACTTTTATTGAGATCTGTTAACAGGTACAATACTCCACAACTATAAGGAGTAGAAAATCAATGTTCTGTAAACTGAAACAGGTCCACTTTAATCCCAGCTTCTAACACCAGGTTATCAATGTGCACGCTGATGAACACACACACACACACACACACACACACACACACACCCTTCTCACACATGCTGCTGTGTTGTGCTGTGCTGTGCTGTTTGGTTGTGATGTCATCTGCTGTGTTGTGTTGTGCTGTGCTCTGCTGTGTTGTGTTGTTGTGTTGTACTGTGCTGTGCTGTGCTCTCGTGTTGTGCTGTGCTCTGCTGTGTTGTGCTGTGCTCTCTTGTGCTGTGTTGTGCTCTGCTGTGTTGTGCTGTGCTCTCTTGTGCTGTGTTGTGCTCTGCTGTGTTGTGTTGTGCTCTGCTGTGTTGTGTTGTGCTGTGCTCTGCTGTGTTGTGCTGTGCTCTCTTGTGCTGTGTTGTGCTCTGCTGTGTTGTGTTGTGCTCTGCTGTGCTCTCTTGTGCTGTGTTGTGTTGTTGTGTTATGTTGTGTTCTGCTGTGTTGTACTGTGCTGTGCTGTGCTCTCGTGTTGTGCTGTGCTCTCGTGTTGTGCTGTGCTCTGCTGTGTTGTGCTGTGCTCTCTTGTGCTGTGTTGTGCTCTGCTGTGCTGTGTTGTGTTGTGCTGTGTTGTGTTGTGCTCTGCTGTGTTGATTCCTAATAGCCACAGGGTTCGGTTGCTCTTGTCCTTCAGTCATCACTGAGAAAGCATTGAAATTAAAGTGCTTCCTTTGAGGACACTGGACACAGGAAACAATGGCTCACGGCTGGTCGCTCCCAAGAGCCAGAACCATAACTCATAAAGCCAGGCCTGACTAATGACACTGGCTTGGCTTAGGGAAGTGTATTTAAATGTGTGTGTGTGTGTGTGTGTGTGTGTGTGTGTGTGTGTGTCTATGCAAAACCATTGCATGGTTCAAAGTCAGCATTCTCCTTCTGTGTCAAACCATTTATCTTTATGAAGAATGAAATTCATTTTTTCTTATTTTACTTGTGTAACTTGTATTAATCAAAGGAGAGTAGCGCCCATTGTGATGCACTGAGTGTCTACACTCTTCCTCTCACATGTATTTACTCTCAACCTGTTCCTGTTTGCCAACATGATGCAGTGAGCTGAATTTATTGACTTCCTGTGGACAAAGTTAATTGATGATGTATGTACTGTGCAGCACCTCAGCCAAACTGACTTACAACTGAACACGGAGATTAAAATTCGCTTAGTCTTTTGATGTTTTGAAAATTCTTGCTCCAGTCTTGGATGAAAGGCAGTCAGGGGGTTTGTTTGGACAGCTTTCTCGAGGAACATCGACCAGCAGTAACTCCTCATCAAGGCCAGCATTTAATACTAGTGGTAAAGGGGTGAAATCGATCCCACCCAGAGAGAGCACGGTGCTGAATGGGGCTTTGGGTGGGAGGGGTGGGGCAGGGGGTGTGTTCTGAGACTGGAGGCGGGGCAGGGGGTGGGGCTTGAGGGTGAGGGCCAGGGTTCTGGCCGGTTCTGCTGCTGCTTCATAGGCTGAGATGACATGAGGGCATGAAAAGGAGCCTGTCAGAGGAGCAGGCGAGTATCTCGGAGCAGATGAGGCTGGGGAGACTGACACACACACACACACACACACACACACACACACACTGCGCTCAGTTCACCTGCCGCTCCCCCCCAGACCTGCAGGCCACGCTAGAGGAAGAGCTGACTGAAAGCATGCTGCAACTGGGAGGCCCTTCCTTTATTCTGATGTGTGTGTGTGTGTGTGTGTGTGTGTGTGTGTGGAGGTAGACGTCTTCCACAAGTGTGCTGTACACTTGCATACTAGTTGAAATGAATGCAAAGTTGGAGAGGTTCACAGTGACCTAGAAACGTAATATGGATTAAACTCATAAGTCTGCAAACAGTTTAGTCCAACATCACACATGTCATTTGTGCTGAATCCCACAGAGCATCCGTTTGTGCAGCCCGTGTGGACACAGCAGTTGTCTGTTGTAGCATTCGACTAATACTATATTTCACACTCGTGTGCTTCATCTCAGAGAGGAGCTGGAGAGGTTTGTGGAGACTGGGACACTGAACCATCTGAAGGTGTGTTTCTCTCGAGACGATCCAGAAGGAGGAGGACCGGAGCCCAGACCCAGATATGTCCAACATCTCCTGCACCAGTACTCCAAGAGTGTGGTCAACAGCCTCTTTGTGGACCAGGGTTACCTGTATGTTTGTGGGTGGGTTGCATTTCATCGTCATCTTTTTATTATAAATAATCTTTTATTGTAAACCTTGGAGCAGTTCCTGAGTGCAGGACAGTGTTGTTGATGTTTGGTCTTTCTCCAGAGATGCGAAGAACATGGCTAAAGATGTTAATGACACGCTGTTGGAGATCATCAGGAATGAACTTCAGCTAGACAAGCTGGAGTCCCTGAAGGTCGTGGCCAAACTCAGAGAGGAGAAACGATATCTCCAGGACATCTGGAGCTGATGCCATGCCCTCTCCTTCCATGTCCACGCTTCATTTGCTGTGTTTCCTGCCATCACCAGGTTCACGGAACGAGGACGTTCCCTTAAAGCAAACTCGTTTTTAAAAATCTGATTGACATACAGATCAATACAAATCAATAAAGTTTGAAAGCCTTTATTTGTGCCTTTGTACATTTAGATTCTTATTTTTTAACAGTGACTGCCTGCATCTTGGCAAGATTATGGGTCAGAAATTGAAGAATTAGTACAATGTGTGTGATATCTGAGGCAAAAAGATTGTATTCTGCTAAACTGGGCCGGTGCCGACCAGACATAACACACCGGGATGTGCCAGACTGGCGAAGGCCGTCACGGTCTGGGCCGTCGCAGCCGTCCTGCGTGTCCAAAAGCGCTTTGTAGCAGGCAACGGAGCGGATGAACGCTTCACTGCTTCAGTCAGCTCATAGTTTCTTTGTCTTTTTCTGCATCAGAGTTCTGTATTTCATTCCCATTTTAGTTTGCTTTTATTTTATCTTCTGATTACGATGGTGCATAGGAGCAAATTGGTATTTTTGCTGCAGGTTAAAAAATAAAGTGGTAAAGTCTCGGCCCCATGTATCCTCACTACACAGCAACACAGCGGTGCATCATCTGTGAACATTTTCCAACATTTATTCTAATAATGTGCAAGTCCTCCTTTAGTTTTATGGTTTCCCTTGATGTGAGTTTGACTGATTAGTTATTACGTACTGTACAAGCAGAGTGGGTGCGGAGTGAACCCATCACCAGTGTCTGTCCCGCCCTCTCTGGAGGGCTAATGAGAGGTATTCATCATAGCTGAACATGCATCTAATCACAGCTCAACACAAGGTTATAGACTTTATGATGAAAACCTTCTCCCTTGTCCTTCATGTCAGTGGTGGAGTATAATGGTCTTATGGTGAGGGATAAAGTTGTGCTGATTCCAGCCGTCACTGTGATGTTGTTGCTAGGACACCAAACCTCGAGCAGGCCATTATCGGACTGCAGGATGATTCTTAAAGCTAGAGGTACAGAGATTATACTCATAAAGGTACAGGAATTACATTCTTAAAAATAAAGGTACAGGGATTACCTTCTTAAAGATAAAAGTACAGGGATTATATTCCTAAAAATAAAGGTACAGGGTTTACATTCTTAAAGATAAAGGTACAAGGATTACATTCTTAAAGATAAAGGTACAAGGATTATATTAAAGATAAAGGTACAGGGATTATATTATTAAAGATAAAGGTACAGAAATTATATTAAAGATAAAGGTACAGGAATTATATTAAAGATAAAGGTACAAGGATTACATACTTTCTTAAAGATAATGGTACAGGGATTATATTCTTAAAGATAAAGGTACAAGGATTACATTCTTAAAGATAAAGGTACAAGGATTATATAAAAGATAAAGGTACAGGGATTATATTATTAAAGATAAAGGTACAGAAATTATATTATTAAAGATAAAGGTACAGGGATTATATTATTAAAGATAAAGGTACAGAAATTATATTATTAAAGATAAAAGTACAGGGATTATATTCTTAAAGATAAAGGTACAAGGATTACATACTTTCTTAAAGATAATGGTACAGGGATTATATATATATATATATATATATATATCTCCAATCATGTATAATGTGTGTGTGCATATGTGTGTGTATATACACACATACAGTTGTGATCAAATTTATTCAACCCCCACTGAAATAAAGTGTTTTGGCCAGTTTGACATTGATTTTGATCATTTCAGTCATCTTATTTACAATTATATCAAAGAGGCACTTATAAATTAGACAAACATAACATAATATTTATGATGGAATAACCACAAATGTCTTTACTGTGCTCACATCATTATCAGTTTTATTCAACCCCCTAGTGACATTATTTTTTAGTACTTAGTACAACATCTTTTTCCAGTTATGACAGCTTTCAAGCGTGAAGCATAGCTTGACACAAGTGTCTTGCAGCGACCTATGGGTATCTTAGCCCATTCTTCATGGGCAAAAGCCTCCAGTTCAGTCACATTCTTAGGCTTGCGCACTGCAACTGCCTTCTTTAGGTCCCACCAGAGGTTCTCAATTGGATTTAAGTCTGGTGATTGCGATGGCCACTCTAGAATGTTCCAGCCTTTCATGTTCAACCATGCTCTAGTGGACTTGGATGTGTGCTTCGGATCATTGTCCTGTTGGAAGGTCCAACGTCTCCCAAGCCGCAGGTTTGTGACTGACTCCATCACAAGATCTCCTGGTACTGAAGGGAATTCATGGTACCCTGCACACGTTGAAGCTTTCCTGTACCATTGGAAGCAAAACAGCCCCAAAGCATAATTGACCCCCCGCCATGCTTCACAGTAGGCAAGGTGTTCTTTTGTTCATAAGCCTGGTTCTTCCTTCTCCAAACATAGCGCTGGTCCATTGTCCCAAACAGTTCTAATTTAGTTTCATCTGACCACAGTACACTGTTCCAAAACCTTTGTGGCTTGTCCACATGACTTTTGGCATACTGCAGTCGACTTTTCTTGTTCTTTGGAGTCAGCAAGGGGGTGCGTCTGGGCGTTCTGGCATGGAGGTCTTCGTTATGCAGTGCGCGCCTTATTGTCTGAGCTGAAACTTCAGTGCCCACATCTGACAGGTCTTTTTTCAGTTCCTTAGCAGTCACGCGGGGATTTTTCTCCACATTACGCTTCAGGTAGCGCACAGCAGTCGCGGTCAGGATCTTCTTTCTGCCACGACCAGGTAACGTTTCCACTGTGCCCTTTAACTTGAACTTGCGAATGATACTTCCGATAGTGTCTCTTGGAATATTTAACACCTTCCCAATCTTTTTATATCCATTGCCATTCTTGTGAAGAGCAATAACCTCTTCTCTTGTCTTCTGGGACCATTCTCTTGCCTTCACCATGCTTGGAAACACACCAGTAGATGTCTAGAAGGAGCTGAGTATCACAGTCCTTTTAAATCTGCCTAATTGGTGCTTATCATGCTTGATTGCTGCTCGTTGACATCCACAGATGTTTTCAATACCTGATGGAAAACACTGGAATGAACCTCTGTTCTTAGGAGTGGTAGTCGTAAAGGGGTTGAATAATTGTGTCAATGAAGAAATCACAAAAAGGCCATTTAATACTTTATGACAAAAAAAATTGATGCTATCTTAGTTGCATTTAGTTCTTTAACAAGTCCTTGTAAGATTTCATTATGAACACAATTACAAATGTGCACTGAATTCCATAAAACCCTTCGCAGCATTGGGGGTTGAATAAATTTGATCACAACTGTATGTGCGTAAAGGGGGTGGGATGATCTTTCCCTCTGAATACAGACTCTGGTCCAGCAGCTGGTGACAGGAAGACAAACACTGCTGTGAAGAAAAACACTGCTATGAAGAAAAACACAGCTATGAAGAAAAACACCGCTGTGAAGAAAAACACCGCTGTGAAGAAAAACACCGCTGTGAAGAAAAACACCGCTGTGAAGAAAAACACCGCTATGAAGAAAAACACCGCTGTGAAGAAAAACACCGCTATGAAGAAAAACACCGCTATGAAGAAAAACATTGCTGTGAAGAAAAACACCGCTATGAAGAAAAACACTGCTCTGACAGTTCTGAAGGGCTTTCTCTCTGCTTGCTTGCATATTTATTTATTTATTTTGCAAAGTCCTTGCATTTGGGCTGGCAGTGGAGTTTGACAGTGGTAGATGACAAATGAAAAAGGTGTTATATAAGAACCTCGGTGAGGATAAATGGAAACAGAAATAGCTTCAGAAATCCTTGATTTTTGGTACAGGCACTTGTTGAACTGAATCTAAAATTGCACGTACTTCATCGATTAGTTCAGAACCACTGTGGTAAGGCTGCTTAGTATTCCATAAAAATGAAATAAAAGAATAAAAATAGCTCATATATTCAAGGAGAGTTCAAAGAAATTCAAAAGTAGTTTATTTTTTATGAGGACATGAACAGGAAAGCTTCTTAAATTACCAATAAATTTTTGAAATGTATTTTATTATAACTCGTAGACCATTAGTCTGAGCCTGAGTCTTAAGTCTGAGGGTGTCTTTAGTCTGACAGTGTCTTCAGACTGAGTGAGTCTTCAGTCTGTGGGTGTCTTCAAGTTGAGACATTTCATCCTGGTCACAGATATTCTTTCCTTGATCTTGCTTGCCATGTTGTTTCTGTGAGGTTTCATCCATTACGCACCTTGTATACTGGGACTGTGAAATTTATCTGACCACAAGCATTTCAGAAATAGCGGTACTAAGTCGTACCTAATAATTGATGCCCTGCATTAGAGACAGATTAAGTTTCAAATTATGTCTTCTTAATTATAATAGGTTCACCACAGACATGGTGGAAGGATTTTCAATAAATTCAAAGGGCCACAGGCTTGCACCACTGCACAAATGATAGAGTCCCCTGTTAAGAACATCTTAAACGAAGCAGGAAGATGTAGAAGGTAAGAACATCGGAAAAGACCACTGGCCCACCTGTACTGGAGCCTGCAGTTCACTGGAGCCTGTAGTTCACTGGAGACTGTAGTTCATTGGAGACTGTAATTACTTCACTGGAGACTGTAGTTCACTGGGGATGGTAGTTCACCTGTCTAGAAAGCACTCCAAAATGAAATCTCTATAAATATGACCATTTCGTTCCATGTTGAACATGTTGAAATAATATTGTTCAGATAAGATCACAATCTGCGTTCTATACTGTGTTTTATATTGTGCACATGTATTACTGTAAGTTGAAAAAACTCAACATTAAAACATGTTTACTGTGTATGTACCGTATTAGTGCAGCCGAACACTGCCTGAACGCTCTCTGAGGTCACATACATCAGTACTGTACATGTGTTCTTGTGCTGAGATCAGATTTTAATGCACAGAGCGAGAGAAGCCGCTGTTAAAACACACCGCTTCATGAAGAACACGTTCTGGAAGGTTCCTCATGCTGCTGAGGGCAGATGAGCTCAAATGCACACCGAGCATTTAAGTGAAACCGAGCTCGATTACGTCCACCGGGTGAACCAACGCGGTTTATCTCAGGTGTGCCCAGTGCAAGATCGGGGACAGGGAAGTCAATTAGTGCCCCTAATTACTAAAAAGCTTTCAGTATGAAAGTAATTGATTTTCTATTTAATGAGGCCAGAGGTAATGTTCCTGCAGGAAGCGTCTGCGCTCTCTAAAGCTCCACAGCAGCAGGGAGGCTTGTTTTACACCTAAGTAGTGCTCCAGCGATCTGACCATGACATGGCCAGCCTTCTGGATGAGGATGTTGTGGGTGTTGGAAGCTCTCGATCAGCAGGCTGTCACACCATCCTATCAATCTCCATCTCCGCAACACTTTCAAAGGCATGGAGTGAGGAAGGAGCAGCTCTGGACAGCGTTATCAGACAAGAAGAGTTGCGACTGAACAGTAGTGCAGACACAGCACAACGGAGCAGCACGAGGTGTAAGCTTCACACGTACAGCAAATGAGGGAAACGACTTCGACTTTAAGAATGTTTTGGCATTTATAGATTGCAATTGGTAAAAGTCTCATTTTCAGGCAACACGCAGTACAAGACACGCAAAGCACTCTCAGGCAGTGGCTGTGGTTGCCACTCCGTTCATGGACACCTTAGTAACACTTCAAATATTTCGCTACAGTAATTACAGAAATAATCATAACAGCACAATCACTTCCTTTCAACAGACTGACCTAGGTCTAGATAATAGTTGATTTTATATATGATATGGTCCTGATGTACACTTCTGGGAAGCTGGTTTCAGCACTTCATTAACTTTAACTTGCACCCTGTTGACAATATTGCATGTCCCCTGCTAATATGACCATCAGCATTTCTATATATTTTCATGTTATTTCCTGTTTGTTAAATCCTTGTTCTGTGAGGGAATGGTTAATTTATTTTATGGACTGTTTATTCGTAGTCCGTTCTCGTGTGATAGAGTAGTTCCCAGGAGGCTCATTGATCTTTCCCTCAGCACGGTGGCGGCGTGTGTGTGTGTGTGTGTGTGTGTGTGTGTGTGCGCGCGCTGCAGCCAAGCCGTCTATTACAGGGAATGTCACCATTCGTTCTAGAGCTTTTTCACTTTAGGGCTGTAATAGTGGAGCCTGCTTCTACAGAAGAGAAACGTTTTCAGACTCAACCACAGGATAGGGGACACAGCTGCTCCAGATACCTGCAGGGCTATTTATATACACAACATTTAATTATCAAATATAGAGGGCTTTACCCCCACAAGGTTTCTGAGTATAACGAGTGCTGGATTGGACATTGTCTGTTAAAAGGTGTTGGACTGTGAGAACTGAACACGTCAGCTCACATCACGGGGATGCAGAGCCAGTGTAAAGACAAACGTCTTCACTCAGACCAAACACTGTCTCTTTCGTTATGGGATGTCTCCTCTTTTGGTGTGAAGACAGATCCATCCCAATCATGGTAGATGTTCTCTTTCTACAGGACACAGACGTTTGCTAATTTGGGGAACGTCCTGAAATGCAAGTTGTTTGCTCAGTCACTCCCGTTAGGAGATGTACAGTGGTGATTAACCCATTCAAATGGAGTTTTCTCTTAAGCCCAGAAGCCCCTGTTCCTCTGTCTCCGGTAGACACTCACAGATGCTTTTGACCACTTTAAATCTTCCTCAACGGTCTTCTGCTGACATTTTTCACAAAGGAAAAGCTTATTAAATAATGTCCTTCCACTGTGCTAAACATGAGTTATTTTACCTCTTCCCAGCAGAGGAGGAGGCATCAACAGCCTCTCAAGGGCCCGAGAATTCAGCACCATATAACAGAAATGAAATATTAGCTGATCCCTGTGTGTAGGAGACACACACTTCACCTCCACTGGATCAGACAACAGTGTATTGTGTGAGGCGCAGGTTCAGTGTTGCGTTCGCTCTCACTGGAAATGAGGTGATTTAAGGCTCAGGAACAGCAGATCGGTCGGGAAAAGCCCCCTCCAAATGAGCTCTGTGGTGGGCCAGAACCGATTACTATTGAGTGCAAGTTGTTAAACTGGTGTGAAATCTCGCATTGGTTTTTCCCACCCTGTGTTCCTCTGGTTTGCTGATGTCACAGCATAATGCTTTTTTGGTTGTCAAATTCAATGAAACAAAGAATCTTTCAACATTTTCACACAGCCAAATCATCGTCTGCTTTGCTGTCTGTTCTTTAAAGAGTCGCACACATGTGCACTTTAGTAAACTGGTTATGCCTGTTTTCACTTCACTACTTGTAGGTAGACCTTGACTGTAAAAACAAGGTACGTCTAATCATCAGGATTAATAAAGCCAACACAGTCTCAGCTTATTCTAAAACAGTTCATGAAACACTCCCGTTAGAATGAGGTGTACAACGTCTTTCTCATTTGTTCACAAAGCAGAACATAATTCTACTGTTCTACAGAACCTCCTGCTGGTGTTTGGAGAACACCCTGGCACAGGCAGAAACCTCTCACATCACCATATACTCTGTAGTAACTTTTTCTTATACTAGAGTGATGAACACTCAGTGAGTGATAAACACTCAGAGAATGATGAGTCTGATAGTTCTAGCTGGTAATCTCGGTGTCCCTCATTACCAGGGCGTTTGATTCTATGGTGTTTCTCATCAACCCACTCAAGAAAAATAACATTTGTGATTTTTTTTCCCCATTTACAAGCTGTCTGACTACAGGCTGCTTTCATTCCACCAAATCTTAACAACTTTCTGCAGTCTTTGAAATCTGCTTTAATTGGACCATGATCAGAACTATGTTGTGAAAAAGTACTAACCACCCACATGGGTTCTTTTTATATTGCTAATTTCAATTATCCCAGAACTGGGCTGTGTAAACTGCTTGGTCCATAAAGACATGGCAATGTGAAGCATATGTGTGATTTGTTAAACTTATTTTATATAATTTTAGAAGACCAAATTTTAGTTATTCAGCATGAAATAAAGATACTCTTAAACACAGACACTTTTTCCTGACTATAAATATCAGACTGAATGTCACTTTTTAAATTAGATTTAGGGGTATTTTGGTGCATTTTTGTATGCAGAATGTCTGTGTCCACAAATTCTATTTTTTAATTTAAATAGCTTAAGAACACACTGCATGGTCTACAATTTTGCCAATTTATTTGAGTTACATGTTTACTAAAGGTTTCAGATACAATCATGTGTTATTACTACAACTCAAAGTAAATTAACCAAACTGAAACCTCAGCAAACACCACTCTCCTTGTATAAATCCTCAAACGCCAGAGCCAAAACGCCACATGAATTTCTTAGCAGCTAAGAATTCTCAGTGATGGATGAGGACTGCCCTGGATTTATGATCTCCGGTGCTCTGACAACCATAACGGCTTATGCAAATGAGTGATTAATTGGATTTAGGGAAGAGCCGTAGCAAATTAGCTGAGTAGAGAAGAGTGTGTGAGCAACTGGGACAAATATCGAGTAGGAATATTCAGAACCTCCATGCTTCTTAGTCAGACACACTCTACCCAAAGAACTACATTTCCCTACAGATTTGCATCATCCTTCCAGAGAATTTGGGGTTAGCGTTTCAAAATTCTACTAGATGAAAAAACGCAAAATAAATATAGGGTCTATGGAACAATTAGGGTTTAAATCTGATAAGTGCTGTGATTAACACTCTCTTAACATTGATCCCTACAACATTCACACTGCGCCCTTAACTACCCTCACCTAGCCCTTTGAGTCATTTATAGAAACACGTTTACCTTCAGGATTTGGGATCAGAGAGCAAGAGCCTTGACATACAGAGTTTATTCCAGAAGTGCCTTTAGAGGTTTTGTAACGTGGCTTGCGCCACGGAGCGAGGAGACGGACACAATCGCTGAGAAGAGCGAGATTTATTAAAGGGAATACCATACTCGTCGTCACTTAGCCAGTCCGGGTCGATAACGGGAGGGCAGTCAGTAAAACAGGCGTATACGGGCATAACTTAAACAGGGGAACACGAGTAACAAGCAGGAAACCAAAAGACGGGAACAAATAAACGGTCAGGTATAGCGATAAACACAGAAACAGCTAAACATCCAAAATATATCAAAACACCAGACAAAGGACAAGGGAGACTCAGGGGTTTATATACATGGGACAGAAAACGAGGGACAGGTGTGAACGATAATACAGGGGCGTGGTAACAAACGAGGAATCACGAAGACAAACGAGCTGGGCGGGATGAACAGGCAGGGAACACGGACATAAGGGAACCCAGAGTGGCAGCTACGAGAGGGGGCGTTGCCCTACGTGACATAACCCCCCCTCAAAGCGTGCCACTCCGGGGCACGCAAGGGCAGACAGGACAGGGACACCGACCAGGACAGGGAACTACGGCACACGGCGAGGGACAGGAACAGAAGACACAGGACAGACCAGAGGGACAGGACCGGGCAGAACAGGACATGGGACCTGGGGCATGGCAGGGACAAAGACAGGGGACATGGAGACTGGCCAGGAGCTGGGCCGGGACACGGCACGATACGGGACACAGGGGGGCAGGACAGGGCCATGGCGAGGCACAGGAGCAGGACTGGACAGGACAGGACCGGGGACAGACACGGGAGTCGGGCCAGGGGACAGGGCAGAGGAGAACACGGAGGCAAAGACAGCATGAACAACAGAGACGGGCACAGGCACAAGGTGGGTGACAACTTGGGGAACAGACATGGGGACGGGGACAGAGACGACACCACAGGAAACAGACACGGGAACAGGAACACAGACCTTGACAGACACAACCACGGGGACAGGGACCAAAACAAAACCAGGGATGGGACCAGGGAGCAAGGGGAACACGGGCAACGGAACATAGGAGGCAAAGGGCGGAGCAGGGGGAACACCAAGTCCATGCCCAACAGGGGGCAGCACAGTCTCTGGGGCGACAGGTGCGGCCGGGCGGCAGGCAGCGGGAACAGGAGCCGGCAGACAGGCAGCGGGAACTGGCAGGGTCCGCTGGCGGGCAGCGGGGACAGGCAGGGTACGCTGGCGGGCAGCGGGGACAGGCAGGGTCCGCTGGCGGGCAGCGGGAACTGGAGCCGGCAGACAGGCAGCGGGGACAGGCAGGGTCCGCTGGCGGGCAGCGGGGACAGGCAGGGTACGCTGGCGGGCAGCGGGGACAGGCAGGGTCCGCTGGCGGGCAGCGGGAACGGGAGCCGGCGTGGACGACCTCTCCAGGGTCGCGGGGACAGGAACCGGCGTGGACGACCTCTCCAGGGTCGCGGGGACAGGAACCGGCGTGGACTGCTGACGGGCAGCGGGGACAGGAACCGGCGTGGACGACCTCTCCAGGGTCGCGGGGACAGGAACCGGCGTGGACGACCTCTCCAGGGTCGCGGGGACAGGAACCGGCGTGGACGACCTCTCCAGGGTCGCGGGGACAGGAACCGGCGTGGACTGCTGACGGGCAGCGGGGACAGGAACTGGCGTGGACGACCCCTCCAGGGTCGCGGGGACAGGAACCGGCGTGGATGAGACACCCTCGGGGGGCGGAACCACCGGGCTGACGTCCTCAGGGGGCGGAACCACCGGGCTGACGTCCTCAGGGGGCGGAACCACCGGGCTGACGTCCTCAGGGGGCGGAACCACCGGGCTGACGTCCTCAGGGGGCGGAACCACCGGGCTGACGTCCTCAGGGGGCGGAACCACCGGGCTGACATCCTCAGGGGGCGGAACCGCCATACTGACGTCCTCAGGGGGCGTGACCGCCATACTGACGTCCTCAGGGGGCGGAACCACCGGGCTGACGTCCTCAGGGGGCGGAACCACCGGGCTGACGTCCTCAGGGGGCGGAACCACCGGGCTGACGTCCTCAGGGGGCGGAACCACCGGGCTGACGTCCTCAGGGGGCGTGACCGCCATACTGACGTCCTCGGGGGGCGTGACCGCCATACTGACGTCATCGGGGGGCGTGACCGCCATACTGACGTCATCGGGGGGCGTGACCGCCATACTGACGTCATCGGGGGGCGTGACCGCCATACTGACGTCATCGGGGGGCGGGACCGCCATACTGACGTCATCGGGGGGCGGGACCGCCACACTGACGTCATCGGGGGGCGGGACCGCCACACTGACGTCATCGGGGGGCGGGACCGCCATACTGACGTGGCTCGTACTCCCCCCCAAAAAAAACTTGGGGTTGTCATGTGGAGTAGCCGGCGGGATCAGCGGTGTTAGGTCCTCCTCCTCAGTGTCCGGGTTGAGCCTGGCAGAACACACAGACACACAAGCTCCTCGGTTGCTCTCTCTGCTGCGGCTCCGCCTCCCTTGAGGCGCCGGGAGCTCACGGTGGTCAGAGAGAGTCAACCGAGGGTTAAGCGAAAACTTGTCTGTGCGCTCAGACCGTCTGCCCGCTGCTCGCACGACAGGAGGTTTTTCCCTGTCGTGTTCGCAAAACCGGGCAGACACACAGCGCTCAGATGGAGTCTCGTCGCGAAAGCCAGTAGAAAGAGACTGCGCTTTCTTTGGTCGGCGACGAGACTTCCTTGTACCCGCAGCGCCAGGGGTATTCCTGTCTCTAGTTTGTTCGCACTGAAAAACCGGAGAGTCGAACCGGATTAAACCAGCCGACATCCATTCACAGTGTTTGAACTCACCAGAGTCTCGCTCTCTCGCTGTGTCCTTGGATGGTCGGTTGTTATGTAACGTGGCTTGCGCCACGGAGCGAGGAGACGGACACAATCGCTGAGAAGAGCGAGATTTATTAAAGGGAATACCATACTCGTCGTCACTTAGCCAGTCCGGGTCGATAACGGGAGGGCAGTCAGTAAAACAGGCGTATACGGGCATAACTTAAACAGGGGAACACGAGTAACAAGCAGGAAACCAAAAGACGGGAACAAATAAACGGTCAGGTATAGCGATAAACACAGAAACAGCTAAACATCCAAAATATATCAAAACACCAGACAAAGGACAAGGGAGACTCAGGGGTTTATATACATGGGACAGAAAACGAGGGACAGGTGTGAACGATAATACAGGGGCGTGGTAACAAACGAGGAATCACGAAGACAAACGAGCTGGGCGGGATGAACAGGCAGGGAACACGGACATAAGGGAACCCAGAGTGGCAGCTACGAGAGGGGGCGTTGCCCTACGTGACATACCTACGTGACAGGTTTAATCTACCCCATAAAGCAGAGATTTTAATCCTGTCTGCACCTCTATAATCTTATAGGTTAGTTGGCTGGTGTGACTGCTCAATTAATTGGCCCTATTTACTGAATGAACTTAGATGTAGAGGAATCGCACAATGTGTTAGCTTCATCCATCTGGTGTTATATAGTTGTGAATTCACACAGTTCCTTGTGAACCTGCCGACCTGTCAGACGACTCCCCACACAGGAAGATGTAGCTTGTAATCCTGAGAGTCTTGGTGCTCTGGGCTTGTGCCGACACACACACACACACACACACACACACACACACGCACACACACACACACATACGCACATACACCCACACACACACACACACACACACACACGCACATACACCAACACACACAAAAACAATGACTGGTGTTTAGCAGCAACTCTTCATGCACACATGACCGATACATGAATCACACATTATTGAGCTATAACTACAACAACTTTACAAAACTCTTAAATATATTGCTAATTCAACCTCTCCAGTGTAAAGCCATATGTGTTTCACTTTGGTCTAACAGTGCAACTGTATTATTCATGCAGTAATGCGAACATTGTGTTGCGAGTATCCACACATCAGTTGGCGAAGCGTACAGTCTCCTGTCTCGGAGCTGCAGCAGTGCACAGCTCTGTGGTTTAGAGAATAGAGACACGCCAACCTACTCCAGCCCTGGTGTTGATTTGCAAGCTTGCCTCTCACCTCCTCTGATGCATACTCGAACCTCTGCATGAAAGATCATAACCCTGAGTTCCCTGTGTGTGTCTTCAGGGTCTGGAAACACGGTCAGGGGAGATTCTGTTTGTGAACAACAGCTTCTGCACGGGCTTTTCTATATGCACTTAGTGCCCTTAATGATGTGGAGAAGAGTTAATAAACAAGTGAGGAAAACAGTGGTGTCCATGGAGATATAGGGGAGAAAGGTATTGGGTGGAGATAGAACATGCTAATGAGAAGAACCTAATTATTTGTTGTCACTGGAGTAAAATATGCACCATGTTCAGAGCTCATTGGCTGGTGTCATGGAAATAGATATTTTTACGTGTAAAAAGCAGCTCTTTTATCTACAACCCTATTGCATATATTAAATATGAAAAAGAGGTATGAAAACACCTAAAAAAACACATGGGAGACATTTTAAAACACATCTGAGACATTTTTACACACATGGGACACTTTTTTTAAACACACGGCCACAGTGGAGAAGAGTCTGAGGATCTTAACAGAGGCTGCGTCTATTCTCGGACATGCACACTTTAGTGGAGTAACGGCGTCGTGCCTGGGTAACGGAGAATCAGGTTTGACAGATGGGACAACAGCCCTGTTTCTAAATGTTGGTGAATGATCATTCAAACATGAGGCTGTGGGCAACCCCAGCTGAGTTAGGGGACTTCCTCATCCCTATATCTGATTCAGTCATTATCTCAAGGTTAAGTGCTTCTTAACTACACCTGGATATTGAGACTGTAGTGAAGAAGCTTAAATAACCTTCAAAACCATTTACTGTGATTAGAGCAGTAACACCATATCTGATTTGGACAGCTTATGATAACACAGAAATTGCTAAAACAGCACAGAGTTCTGACATCTGTGTCAATATCATCTTTCTGAACACTCTGATGTGATCTTTTCCACAGAACATGACCGGTCTTGGCATCGTCATAGCTGCATACAAGGACACTCTTATCGTAACGACTCAGGTAAGATGGAACCATCGGGGGTAACCCTGGTACAGAATGAAGATGAAGAGGATCTCACTCTCTAGTGCCCAGAATTTACACTGAATTCATAACAAGTTCATAATCAGAATAATTGAGAAGTTCTCCACAAAGAACAATCATAATAATCATTTGACCATTGCACTGTGGACACTCACCTGCCAGAGCAGAACATTCCTCCATCTCACAGTGTTTGCTTGAGCCTAAATTATTCAACCTTAAACATCTCTCATAGAGTTTATGTCCAACATTCACTGGACGTTATGTGTAAAATATGTCCTCACATAAATCAGGACACCCTTGCGTTCCACCTCGGAGGAAGAGGCGGTTCCTCCTGATAGCAGCACTTGTGTTGCTTCAGTGCTAAGCGTTAATTTAGGGCAGGGACATGGCAGAAGCCATTCAGCTGTGGGAGGAAACGATAAAGTGATAGTGACAACACAGACATTTACTTCAAATGTGTTTCATGATATGCATTTATTTAAATCAAAACCCTATCATAGAAACGTGAATCACTCCACACTACACACACCAAATCAGCCGGATGTGACCGGGGAAGACTTACAGTCTTACAGAACTTACTGTTTAAGAATATACTGTTTAAGAGCATACTGTTTAAGAGCATACTGTTTAAGAACATACTGTTTAAGGACATAATGTTTAAGAGCATACTGTTTAAGAACATACTGTTTAAGGACATAATGTTTAAGAACATCCTGTTTAAGGACATATTGTTTAAGGACATACAGTTTAAGGGCATACCGTTTAAGGACATATTGTTTAAGGACATATTGTTTAAGGACATACTGTTTAAGGACATACTGTTTAAAGATGTGGTTATGATATTTAGAACCTTTTCATATTTACAATATTTTTCATTAAGCTTTTTCCCTTGTTATGCAGGTGACGATAATTAGACAGATGTTGCATGCGGTACTCTAAATAATCTAACTAAGCAATTTTACCTTTAGTTATTTTTATATGTTACTACAGTAACTTGGGAATATATTGTTCAATACTCGAACAGTGGAAAAAGTAGATTAGATTCACAGTCTGTTAAATAGAAGGCGAGGAAGAGGGTAATACAATGTCAGCGTCAAAAATAGTGCATTGGGTATTATAATGTCAAAGATGGAAAATCAGATTGAATACACTAGAATGCAGTAAGGTTTAATTACATTATATTTTTACTCTGTCTTCTCAATATAGAGGTCACTCTGAAGTGTGACTGGATAAATGCTCCGTTCACCACTGCGGTTATTACCGTTTTATTCACTAGACTACACAGAGAAGATCAATATTCAACTTGGATGTTACAGTTCAGCTGTAGGGGAGAGTATTTGTTTCTGTAGAGGTCATGGACCATTCTGTATGTTACATACTGAACATGGAGCACTACATGTGAGTGTGGGAGACTTTTAACTTACACTACACTTTAAACCTACTCTACACTTTTAACTTTACAGTTTTTTCTTACTCTATACTTTTAACTTTAGTTTTAACATTACACTTTAAACTTACTCTACACCTTTAACTTTACACTTTTAGCTTACCCTACACTTTTAACTTACTCTACAGTTTTGTCAGTTTACACAGTGTATTCTCTGATTTCAGATGTATGCTTGTAGGTAATTTGAGAATCATTTTAATTACGAGTTACTACATCTGGTGGGTCCTTTGTCTTTCCCCCTTTTTTCCGTGATTCCTGGGGGTGGTTACTCTATAGGTACTGGGACATGGTAGACTCCTCTGAACACACCTCATTAGTGCAGACGTGTCTGATGTTTGGGAAGCCTAAGACGTCTGAAGGTCTGGATGTGCAGATCCCCCCCAGGGGACATTATGGCACACTTTGTGTTCAGTGGCACGTGACGGTTCCCTCCTGAAGTAAACATGTCAATACTTTGTTTTCTGATATGTTGAAAAATTATACTATTATATAGACTTGTCCTATAAAGTAATCTAATTTAAGATAGATAAAAAAATACAAGAGAATTTCAAGAGAGTTTGTCAGATGACATGCAATACTGAATAAATTAGAGTTGTATACTTCTTCAAGCACTGACTGAACATCTGGGAAGATTGCTAGGATAAAAATTTACCCCAATCATACTTCTTTCTTGCAAATTATAGAAAAATATCATATTTCATCTAATGCTGAAATTGCTTCACTTTCAGACAACATAATGGAGTTAGTTTAATAGGCCTAAAAAAATACTGATTAATAAGAAAGAAAACTAATCAATGAAGTATTGTTGCGCCCCTCCTGTCTAACCCTGTGTTCATTTGCGAAGCATATCCAGCCTCCACCTTGAGAAACATCTTCAGCCTTAAACAGGTAAGAGGTCACACCAGGGCCGGAGTGGGACACTTTTTCAGCCCGGGAGTTTCATGCCCAAATCCGGCCCAAAATTATTTTTCCCTCCCAATCGGCCCAAACTAGAGATTGACATGAGCCGGCCCATCGGGAATCCTCCCGAATATCCCGATTAACCACTCCGGCTCTGGGTCACACGTTCCTTTCACAGTGTTCACACAGTTCACCTTGGCACTCCGAGTGATGTCATACAAGGAATTTCCTGAAGTCACTGATTTAATGTGAAACCAGCGACAGCAAAGGAAAGACGTTCATCTGACGTTCTGCACCGGCTGGTTCTTTAGCGAGCTGCTGTTCTTGCTCAAACATGGAGATTTATGCGGCGTGAGGCAGGACGAGTGCCGTGTCCTTTGGCACGCGTCTGGGGGCCACATCGATCTAAGATACCAGAGCCTGCTGATGTATTATCGTCTTTTGACCTGCAGAGGTCACAATGCTAATGGCTGGCACGCAATACAGGGTTCTGGCAGCGTGATTTGACAAACGGCGTATGGATCAGGAGGACATGGACGGAACGAGACAGCGGCAACCGAAGCCATTAAAGATTACTGCGCACTTTAATCTTTCACAGTGCCCACATTACTGCCGACTTCCTGTTATGCTGACCAGAACTGGGCACCAGAAAAGAAAGAAAAACCCATTAACATTTAATCACATCCACTGTTCTGCAAGACTCTCTTCGGTTAGTGAAAAGGGGAATAAAATCAACACTGAACTGTGTGTTCAGACATATCCTGAAATGCCACTGGACCCCAGACACACCGGGGAAGAAGAACTCCTGAACTGGTGGACATTAGATCTGCTCGAATTATTTTCTTTAGCACTGCCCTTTACATTTTTGTCTCTTCGTCTCTCTAAAAACAACGTAACGTGAATTTATTATTATTTATTATGTGGTTTTATTATTCTGTGTGTGCCCTGCAGTAGTAGTGCCCTGTTCTGAGGAGTGTTCTCCAACGTGGTGTGACATAAATTATCTTCGCCGTCTTGCACACAATATGGAACTAAATAATAATAATGATCTCAAAAAGCATATAAAAAGCTCACAGGCTCCAATATTTACAATCTGAATCAGACGGATCGTCCGCAGCAGCGGTCTGGACTGCTTTGCATAGTGTGAGTTTATTATTATCAATGTTTCATCTTTTCTCTCCATTCTTTCACCCTGCTGATGCCGTTCAAGCCTCAGCCGTCTGCAGGCAACCACTCACGTTTACTTAAGGAGAAGAAATCAGACCTGCTAATTGGTATTTAATGGAGATGAGTTGAGCTGTGTGGCACACGTAGGGTGTCCCAGCAGGTCCTCGTGGAGCACGCATCACCTCCAGCGCACAGCAGGACGGCAGGGGGAGCGGACGGCTGATTGGTTCACGGCCACGCAGGACACGCAGAGTCGGCCTTTGCGAGCACTTAAGAACAGTGGCGTGATGAACAGGGAGCGATCTTCTGCACACACAGAAGCCGGGTCCGCCGTGATCCGCCGTCACATATCCCCCCACTTTGTTTTGCATTCGTAAGGCGTCCGGAGAGTGGAGAGCAGCTCGGAGGGCTCTCTTGGTGCCGGAGTGTGGGAGTTGTCGGGCGGGCGGAGTCAGATTGTGGTGGGCTTCACAAAGAGCCTCCAGGCATCAACCTCTCAGCATGCTTTTCCTCCCCTTCTTGTTTATTTGGTATTGATTTGTGTGGAGGGGCTGCTCGTCTTTGAGCTCAGCGTTGTCGGTATTCTTCTCTCCTTCAGTTCACGTTCACAGGAAATGAGGACAGTCGTGAGAAGAGGGAATCTGCACTCGGCAGGGTTCTCATCTCACACTGTAGAAGACTGAGAGGAGAATGCGATAAGGAACACAGGTTCATGTATACGGCTGATGACCAAATCCCACATTTAAGCAGCATTTGCTAACAATTACAAAAGAATGTCTTGTGCTTGTAACAGTCTAACCACCCAATAATTATTAGCATAATGTGCTACTGAAAATGTGCAAAACATGGCAGTTTGAGCTTACTGAGAGAACCTTTGCGCTAACAGTGATAACTCAAGTTTGACTCTTGAATAGATAATAATGTGCACAAAATCATCTGGTAATTGCAGCATACAATTAGGAAAAATTTGACATGCCAGACTCCAAATTCTTTATAATCAATTTAAAAAGAATCCTCTTTCTAGAAGTTTATTTTTATAGAAGTCACAGTAATTATATTTTTTTGTCTATACATAGAATATTAACAAGAGCTATACTTTTAACAAGAGCGTACATTTACATTTTGACAATTAATTAACACGTTTGACTAAAGTGGTGTCAGCGTCTTTATCAAAGGAGCATTGGCGGTCAGAGAAACTCCTCGTCTGCTGTGCGTGTTTGAAGGTAGGACTCAGTCTGAGCTTCAGTCTGGATGCTCGGACATCAGCAATGTATGGGACCAGTTTATAATGGGACCAGTGCTGCTTCAACCACCTGATTTGACATAGCAGGTTGAAAGGCCTAGTGCTAGTTAAATCAAATGATGACACGATGCCTATAAGTGAACAAGAATTTGCCAGACAAGAAGGTATATACTCCTCATTTTTATGATGAATCCAAATAAGAGTGAATCACACAAGAAAAGGCAATAAAAACAGGTGTGTGTGTGTGTGTGTTTGGGGCTGATTAGATTAGGTAAATCAGTATGTGGTATTGGTTGCAATGCCAGACTGGCTACTTAAGGTCCTGAATGAAAGCAGTGACCTTCTAGGTAGCAGTATGCTCAAACATCAAACAAACAATCTCCATCAGGCCGGCAGTAGCTTCTCATCATCAAATGGACATGCACAAGTTATTGTGTATTATTGGGTTTCAAAGTAAAGGGGGATGTATGTGTCTTCATGTATGGACATGTGTGTGTAGACCTGTGGAGTGGTGTGTGTAGACCTGTGGAGAGGTATCTGTGTGTGAGCAGACCTGTGGAGGTGTGTGTGTGTGTGTGTGTGTAGACCTGCAGAGAGATGTGTGTGTGTGTGTGTAGACCTGTGGAGAGGTGTAAAGTTGTTTTTTTTCTATGTAAAAATAACATTTCTGTCACACACATATCTGTTATAAACCCTGAACATAAGTGGAAATCATTAATGCATTACCAAATATGCAATTGCCCCCAAATGCCTGTGACAATATAAACTGCTGGCAATACCCTCCAGGCCCCAGATATACCATAATTACTCTGAAAATTGCTATACCTGTATTAAAGAATAACCAGGATAATCCAACAGAGCATTTCATGGTCTAATCCCAATCCAGGATTAAATGTGGGCTTCACACAATAGTACACAGTCTGAGTAGGAGGGCATCAACATCCCTGGCGACTTTGGCAGTAGCTGTGTAGTTGTGGTCTCTTGTTGTAGTTCAGTGGTCTGTGTGACTGGAGAAACAGCTCTGGGGAAAACCAAATGAGCTTGTGAGAATGTTGCCTTTTGTCCTGTCTCTGCTAGCAGGCACTTACGCAGTTATATATGCAGACTAAAACATAATTATTTTCCCCATGTGCATCCTAAACTGAACCATGTTTGTTTCACCATCTCTTAATAAATCTTTAATTAAATTGTCTCTATAGCATTACCACAGCAGCAGGCCCGTCGTCCTCTGGGTTTCATTTTACTTTACGATGGGTTGTCTCAGTAGCTATCAAAATCACAAACACGGATGTATACCCCCCCCCCCCCTCCCAACTCACGTCACTAATTATGATCTGTTATCACGCTGTGCAAAGTGGTTCCTGTGCTTGTGTGCACTACATCTTCTCTCTCAGTTACGCATTACACATTTCTCCTGTCACGGGGCACTTTATAATGCAGGCTAGTAAAAACTGCACAAGGACTCGGTCGCTAATTCAGCTGCTCTTACCTAACCAAGCGGATTCTATGACGTCAATAAATCACGGACGTCGTCATCTGTCCTTTGGCACGTTCATTTATTGCGAGCAGCCATCGATCGGAGCTGCTAAACGCACGAGCTTAAGGCACGAGCCATAAGTTCAAAGTTTTATTGCCGCCTAACAAAAAATAAGGGAAAATATGAATGACCCCATGGGTTAAGTGCACAGGCAAATGTTCCGATGACTTTGTGATGACCAAATATTAAATCGACGGGATTGTTTACAACAGATTAATGAGTCTTATAATGAAAGTAAATACTAGCCCTTATGAGTGCTGTCACAGGCTCAAAAGGCTGACGGTTAGAAAATGAGCATGGCTCATCAACCCGTAGGCTGAGGTTACCAATGTCCTCTTTGTGTCTTTCATATATTAACGCAGTCCATATGAGATAAGTCCAAGCCTGTCTCGATATGATAATGACCCTACAAATGGAAGGACGCCATGAGTCGGGCAGCAACTGCCGAAACTTTGATGTGTAGCTACTCCGCTAAATTTCTAACACGACAGCAATTAAAAGAATAATTATTTTCTTAATGTGATGAAACTCTAATCTGGTGGCTTTTTGTCTACAAAGTGTTTGTGCAATGGATCGGGAGGCTGTGTGAACTAGCGAATGAGTGTTGTGATGATGCCAATACGTCGTTTTAAACTGAGGCCCCGTTTCTTTTTAAGCGAGTCCTTTGTGGTCTAAGCACAGGCTATTATAGTGACGCTGGAGAAAAAAATTAATCTCGAGATTAAATTTCCTCTATAGCCCACGCGGCTAGTACTTATCCTCTTTTCAGAAGTGTTACTTTCTAATTTTAGTATTCTAATTCAGCCAAGTAGAATTTCTATGTATCAATCTTTGAAAAACCTCACAATATAATCTCTAAATAATAAATAAAGAAAACCCATGAAGGTTTTAAAAACCCTAACTTCCAGAAAGGCAGAGCAACAACAACAAATATCAGTGGAAAAGTTTGCTTTTATATTTATATCCACTCCTACCTCAATTTCAACCCATTTTTATACATAAAAAACTGAATTTCCTTCTGTCGTTGTGTCTTCTCCTCTAACCATTACAACCATCATACCCAGAACCTCCACACCCAGAAGCTCACGTTGACACTGTGTTCACAGTGCGCCTGCCTGGTGCTCAGGTTATGCAGTGAGGGTGTTCAGCGTTGAAAATGAGTGGTCTCATCTGTCTTCTGCTCACAGCCTGCCGTCCTGATAATGGAGGACCAGGAGGTGGTGCATGGCTAGCCTTCCAATCTGTTTTCATTTGGGTGGCATCTCATCATCTCATTTCTGTACAAGATGTATTTCCCTTCGGTGGCATTCCAGTTTCCAGTGACAAGAGTGAAGAAAATGAGGACAAATTTTTAGCACCAAAAAACTGCGACTGAAAAAGATGCACCCTATTCCACACGAGGAAGTTATGAGAATAAATGTGACAACACGTGGCTACTGTACATGCGGAACTAGGGCCATTCCTTACCATAACTGCCTCCTTTCTTTCTGAGACATTTGTACTGAATCTGCTTGTTTAGAGTCATCCACAGCTTTGGACGTTTGTCATAAAATGTGGTTCTCTCTTTTTGAAAATGTACATTTACAAACTGAAGAATGGGTGGCGTGTTTGAACACTAAAGCGGAGGAAACCAAAAGTGAGTGAAAACAAGATGTTCGTTTTCTTAAAGACAGAAGGGTTCTGAACGCATTCTAAAGACCGAACGGTTCTGACCGCATCTTCACCAGAAGATGGCAGCTGCCACTGCTGCCTAGATGAGCTGTCAGTGATGTACAGTGTCCTTCCCCACTCTGACCTGTAGTCAGTGTTAACTCAGACACACAGAGAAAAAGTGCCTCCCAGATAGAAACAGGGGCCTGCGAATGACCTGACTGAGGCTACAGACAAATCTCATCTGAGTCCAATTCCTCTCCTGAGAAACTGATCCTCTTCCTTAACGACTGGTCAAAAACAAAGTCTGTCCTGCAAAAAATCTCTGCGTGGAATCAAACCTGGTAATGCGTGAGGGCCAAGAGTTGTCTTTAGGCCTGTTTCTGTTTCAAAACCCTAACAGCAGTGTGTATAGACTCAGCTTTTCGACACCTGCCCTCCTGTTACTGTGGAGCAACTTCTACTCTGAGTCTCACACCCCCAACATCACAGAGATGAGGGCTGGGGAAAGGGGAGGTAGGTGTGTGGGCAGGTAGTCAGCTTCATAGATGGCTAGACAGACTTTCTTTCATTCCTGAGGGGAAATTCAGGTTCCATTGAACACAGAGTGCACCGTAAGTAAACAGGGCGATGATTATGCATACATTGTGCAGATATTCCAGTGCAAATCATTACATAAAGTGCCTGTGAAACCAGGGTGGAAAAGGCTAGTGGAGCGTAACATGAGTAAGCAGGCAGAAATTGGCAGTTCTTTTAAATGCTGTATGTTATTAAGGTCCATGTTAATATTTGCAATAATATTCAAGTCTGCTATATGTGACTGTGAGAAGTAAGATCTATCTATCTATCTATCTATCTATCTATCTATCTATCTATCTATCTATCTATCTATCTATCTATCTATCTATCTATCTATCTATCTATCTATCTATCTATCTATCTCTGTCTGTCTGTGTCTGTCTGCAATATCTGTGAATGTATTATATCATTTGGCACATGGGGAATGACATGGTAAATATCAAATATCCACTTAAACTTTGTCATAAGTAGAACAAAGCCTTGAAAGAAAGCACACCACTTTTTATCACAGAACTCCAAAAACATTTGACTGATTACTTCTACAGAAACTTTGAACTAGGAATAATTCAATCTTCATTGTCTCTGAAATCGTCATTATCAGAAGACATAAACCTCTCTGGAATTCACTTTAACTTTGCTTGACCTTCTACTGAAACGTCAGCTACGGTCCCTAAAACGCTGATGGCTACGAAAAGGGAACTTAATTACCATCATCGTTCTTCCGCACCATCCTGGAGTTACCACAGAAACCCCGGGGCTGAAACCTCACATTCCATCCCATTTATCCTCCCTATCTGTCTGAATCCTCTCACCAAAGAATCTGTATAGTTAAACTTATAGTTTGACTTTGTGTAAAGTTTTTGACAGCAGTTACCAAGAGCTGCATTGACAAAGCACAGTTTACCTGCTAATAATGATGATTAATGCATGGTAAGAATGTCAGTGGTCTTTACCAAGAGCTGTGTTGACAAAGCACAGGTTCCCTCTCCTAATATTGAGGGTTAATGCAGAATGTTGGTGCCCTTATGGATACAGAGGCATCCTCCATCTCTGTGGCTGATAGATACAGAGGCATCCTCCAGCACTGTGGCCGATAGATACAGAGGCATCCTCCATCGCTGTGGCTGATGGATACAGAGACATCCTCCATCGCTGTGGCAGATGGTTACAGAGGCATCCTCCATCGCTGTGGCTGATGGTTACAGAGGCATCCTCCATCGCTGTGGCAGATGGTTACAGAGACATCCTCCATCGCTGTGGCTGATGGATACAGAGGCATCCTCCATCTCTGTGGCCGATAGATACAGAGACATCCTCCATCGCTGTGGCAGATGGTTACAGAGGCATCCTCCATCACTGTGGCTGATGGATACAGAGGCATCCTCCATCGCTGTGGCAGATGGTTACAGAGGCATCCTCCATCACTGTGGCTGATGGATACAGAGGCATCCTCCATCGCTGTGGCTGATGGATACAGAGGCATCCTCCATCACTGTGGCTGATGGATACAGAGGCATCCTCCATTGCTGTGGCTGATGGATACAGAGGCATCCTCCAGCACTGTGGCTGATGGATACAGAGGCATCCTCCATCGCTGTGGCTGATGGATACAGAGGCATCCTCCAGCACTGTGGCTGATGGATACAGAGGCATCCTCCATCGCTGTGGCTGATGGATACAGAGGCATCCTCCATCGCTGTGGCTGATGGATACAGAGGCATCCTCCATCTCTGTGGCTGATGGATACAGAGGCATCCTCCTTCGCTGTGGCTGATGGATACAGAGGCATCCTCCAGCACTGTGGCTGATGGATACAGAGGCATCCTCCAGCACTGTGGCTGATGTTTTTTTCTTATGATGACTATCTGCCTTAATGAATGCAGACGAAAGCAGTTTCTCAAAACAGATATCTGATGGTCTGTGTGTGTGTGTGTGTGTGTGTGTGTGTGTGTGTGTGTGTGTGTGTGTTATCAGTGAACTGGATGCCGATGGAGGGAATACTGCCAGCAGGGTAGCTTATAAGACTGACTGTGACCTTCATTTTTAAGCACTTGATGAAATTGTCTAGGCAAACTATTGCAATTCAATATCTACCAACATTTATTTATTTATTTTAGCTTTTTAGGTTTTGCATACAGTGAAGTTTGCGTTCACGTGATCAATAACCCATCTCGAAACTCATTAACGACACTCACAGGTTTAATTGGAAGAATTCAAAGGAAGGGGTTTTCTAGAGTAAATACATCGTTCCTGTCTTACGCAAAAGAAGTAGTTTTTATTGGTTGTTCAGACAGAAAACACAAGATAAAAATTGATTTTGGAAGTCATATCTTTCTGTGGACATTAAGTATCCTGGAAGTGTCCCCATGCACTTGTTTGGCACTGAATAACTGAACTGTATCAGGGTTACTGTCGTTTCAACAGTAGTAATTTGCAATATTGACATACCTGAATGCCTATTTATGACAGCAAATGAGCAAATCTATGTGTGGTTGGATATACAAAATATATTGAATATTTGTTGGGCAAGAAGAAAGATATCCTGGAGATTGGAGAATTAAAATGACTCATGAATACTCAGTGAGCAGGCACATTAGCCCAGCAGTCTGGGGCATTATCATAGACAGTGATGAGCTTCTACAGGTTCTCTCTGTTGTTGCTAGAGCCAACTGCTCAGTGATTAGGTCTACTCAGACTCCATAGTTCTCCTCTTAAAGGTAATCCAGTCTCCAGAGCACCAGATGTGGAGTGTGATCATTAATCAAACTGCTGAGCGAGGTCTGGGAGTGCTGCTCCAACTCCAATTGCTTCTGAAACAACAACAAAAACAACAGCAGCAGCAACAACAACAATAGCAGCAGCAACAACAACAACAACAACAACAACAGCTGCTTGCAGTAAATGCAGTGTTTCTCTGGTTTCAGCACAGCAGTGCCTGCAACATCACAGAGATGAAGCTGTCAGAACCTGTCGATAAATGTTCTTCAGCTGCTCAAAGGCTTTAATGGTATGACGTGTGCATACACACACACACACACACACACACACACACACACACACACACACACACACACACACACACACACACACACACATTTTTGTAGTAAACATATATTTTTATGTATTATGTCCAGCAGGAAAGGTGACCATAACAACATGAAGCAGTTGAATAACTGTGATAATGAAAAGCCTCTCTCACTTAGGTTAAGGTTAGGGTTAGGGTCAGGGTCAGGGTTAGGGTTAGGTGCTGTGTTCTGGTGGTGTTTGAACTTTATACTGGAGAAACCTTGCCACTTATACGGTACTGGTACATATACAATACATTTTAAATTCCAGTACTATAACACTGTCTGTAACTGACTAACTGTAACTAACAGTTCATGCTTTCAACAATTACACCTCATTTGTGTTCCCTCCCTGACAAAATGACTTGTCATGTTTCCAGCCTCCACCTGAATGTATGGCAGACTGTTATTGGCAGACTTCATAGCCCAAGGTGATTAGTGTGGGCAGGACTGGGTCACACCTGGCAAATTCATCGGGGTGATGCACACGTGGCCCATCAGAGATCCTGTCAGGATTGTAGTGGCAGCTGCACGGCCTCCTGTTCTTGCTGTGGGATGCCTTGACTTTGTAATATTCTGTGACAGGTAAATCTCGTGGCATCCAGCAAGGTAATCATCTCCGCGACTGAAGCTGAAAATGACTGGCGTCACCAAGCAACGGGAACGATCTCAGAACGTGATTGGAAATGGAACAGCGATTTCCGCCCATACGGCTCCGTGCAGCGCAGCCTCCTTAGCTGTTTATGTTGCGGGAAAGCATTCGCTCCGTGGAGCGTGATATTTTTCTTTTTCTTGTTCGCTTTGTAAGTACGCTCCCCCCTTTTCAGACACAGGCATTGGGATTCCCCACCCAAGGTCTCACAAAATGAGCCCTGCACAATTCAATACGAAACAATACAGAGCGGTGCAACGTGGCCAGATTACATGGTCTTTCTCAAGAGTTTCCAGAGGAAACAAAAAGCACCTTCATAATAAGAAAGTGTCCATAGTTTCCTGCCTTCAACAAGATGGACTGCAGAACTAGTTTTGGTTACTTGAGATGGTGCAAAGAATTGTCGAAATGCAGATGAATGCAGCGCTTGCCTGAAGGCTGTATGTTTGCACAGGTGTACAAAACCAAAGGCACTAAAGACCATTCTCCCAGTGCCGCACTAAACATTGCTGGTATTGTTTTTCCTTTAGAGTGCTGTTTATTCTCTTAGAGATCTTATAGATAAGACCAGAAAAGTTCAACGCCAGCATAAATCAACCTTTTCTCAAGAAACTGAAAAGTGTAACAACCACAACTTTAAAGTGGGCTGGATTGTTATGGAGGTCTTGAATCCGCTTGTCAGAAATCAGAAGAATACAGATGAAGCTTGTAATCCATAGTTTAAATGTCAGCTATCACAGCGAGAGCTTACCTTCAGGGTGATGCTAGCGCTGACCTAGAGCCGTGTGCTATGACAGATTGCTCATTAGGTTCGTTTTGACCTTGGTCCTTGTGAAATGACATTGAAACTGATGAGAAGACCCAGGTGGCATCTCCAATTGATTTATGATCACAGAAAGACCTCCTAGGTCTCATCTACAGTTTTGAATCCTATTGTTGAACCATGATTAATATGTTCTTCAAATCAAATTAATCAGAGTGTACTGATGTTTTTGAAAGGGACCTCACTGATGGCTTGTAGCTGGGTGTAGCCCCCACTCCCAGGAGCTGAGCACAAGTTACAGGGATGCTCCAACTACCTGGGTCTGGGGCTGGATGAAAGCACCATTATCACCTCTTACATTTTACCTTTACATTTATATTTAGCAGATGCTCTAATCCAGAGTGAATTACAGAAATACACTATATTGTCAAAAGTATTTTCTCATCCATCCAAATGATCGTAATCAGGTGTGGATGAACTTTACTGGCCTGCACAGAGTCCTGACCTCAACCCGATAGATCATCGTGGACAGCCTTCCCAGAAGAATTAAAGCTATTCTATCTGCAAAGGGTGGACCAACGTCATATTGAACCCTATGGATTAGGAATGGGATGTCATTTAAGCTCATATGTGAGTCAAGGAAGGTGAGCGAATACATTTGGCAATATAGTGTATTTTGTTGTATACTCAGTATACCCTAACCAGCACAGGAGGGTAATGTTCAATTGAACTAGAATGCTGAGGAATACATCCTGATCTAGCTAGACATGTGAATTAAGTATAAGCTCTGAGTTTCAGACAAACATAATTGCAATAATTAACACAAGCCCAAGGCTCCCGTTGCCAATCAGAGCAACAGGAAAAAAAACCCAAAGCACATGTCTTGTAGACAGAGTGTTGCTGGTCACCCCAGAGTTTGTGAGTCACAAACAGGGCTGGGCAGTTAGCTCCGCCCCCAGGTTCTGTTACCTATGGTGTTCCATGACCAGCAGGTAAAAAGGCCTGTTACATGGGTCTGAAAGAAATGACACTGAATGTGAATGTGTTCATGGCAAACAGGAAGTGGCTGTATAACAATGTAAAATGTGCTTGCCAAACAGAATTGATTCAACTAATTGAATATTTTGACTTTCCTTTCGATCACCGGGATCTACAAGAACTTTAAATAAAACAGTAAATGCAAACATCTGAAACACACAGGCTGTTGGCAGCTCTGTGGCTCAATTAGGGAAACTCATCCTGAAAAGACTCCTAACGAAACTAATGTTTATCCCCTCAACACTTTATACATCACTGCTGTTCACTACAGCAACCTCTGTTTCACTTAACAGGCGATGTGAACGCCATGTCAGGGGTGAAATTGTAAAGGGCAGCTGAGAGTTTTCTGACAAGCCCTTCATTGAGAGCGTTGGAGAAGCAGGAGGTGTGGACTTGTCAAAGAGCTTCCAGGCCTGGCTGGCATTGAGGGCTTAGCTGGGGCAGAACACAACTGTTTTGATTCAGAGCTGAACAAGAGTGAGAGAGGTGGATGGTGCAGCTGCTAATTAACAGTGGCAGCGCTTGATTGGGAATTGGCAGTCAAGTCTGGCTAGAGGAGAAAGATTCAGGGATTAGTGTCTCGGCTTCCTGTAGCTGAACGCTAGGACTGTTTAACCACCTGGAGCCCCAGATGTCAGGACAGTGGTGTGTGTGTGTGTGAGGGGTGGGGTTAGCATCCTTGGACTGGCTTTGGACCAGCACACACACACACACACGCACACACACACACACATACACACACACACACACACACACACACAACATTCTCCCACCATACACTCACACAATACCCCCATAACCTACCCACCCACAGATGTACATAACCCGCACCCCCAACCCCCAACCATCCTACCACACACACACACACACACACACACACACACACACACACACACACACACACACACACGTACAGACATACATAACCATTATCCCCCAACCACAGACACACACACTCCAACATTCTTCCTAGATTTGCTCCCTCTCTTTCTATTTGCACTCAATGATTCCAGTGTTATCCGATGTCAGAGTGAGCGTTGGTGTGTACCTGACTTGACAGGACTGGATACCCAGTCGCCACACAGCAGAGTGAAGCTGCGTTTGCATGAAATTGGTCTGTCTCTTGCCGTGGGGACGAAGCCACCAGGCAGAGGCACCCAGCTCATCCATCACAGAGCACCAGCGCAGACCTGCAGACACATGACCTCTCCTGAAGCCCAAAGCTGGCCGACACTGGTCAAGCCGTAGGGTCGGTGTCAGCTGTTCCTCTCAGCGGTGTAATGAGACAACGGTCAAAACGACCAGAGCGGTTCTCGGTTGGGCGAGGGAGAGAAGCGGACGGGATGTATGAAGAGGAAGGAAGGAAGGAAGCTCTCTTCATCTCAGGGAGGCTCGGAGGAGCAGAGGAGCTGTCGTCAGCGAGGCAGAGAAGATTGCAGCCCTGCGAGGACTCGTTCTAACGGGCTGGACCGAGAGCTGCGTGCAGGACGACGTGATGATGAATGTCCAATCGGGAGAGGAGTGCTGCAGAGATGGCACACCGGAGAGAGAACGCTGAAGACAGAAACACTGATGGAGAGAGAGAGAGAGAGAGAGAGAGCAGCATCGCACAGCTGCGCCACGGCAACAATAAAGGTCATCTCCATGGTGATGAGGAGGTCATGATACACACGCTAGGTTCATGCTGGCTAGTCTGGATAGAAGATGAGACGCTACGTCTCAGACAGGCAGGTGTTTGTACAGACTTGCATGGCTGTTGGGGACAGTGAAACATGCCCATAAGGGGACATGTATTCCCTTCCGTGTGAGGACCTTACTGTAGCCATTATGAACTGTAACACTGGGGACATGCATGATTGTCCACTTGTCCACAGCTTGCAAACTAAGCATCATCACAGTGACAGCGTGCGGTTTGTAGCCCATAGAGCAGGTTCACGGCGCCTCGTTAAAGGTGTTAAAGGTGTGAACATAGACAGGGCTGTCTCAGGGGACAGGGACACGAGTGAAAACAGAGGCCTGCATGCCAGCGGGACAATGTTCTACCACATGCGCCACAAAACGTCTCCTACCGTCCCTGGGTAAGACACTGGTCCATGGCTGACAGGTTCACCTGGCTGGGCGTGTCTGCAGCATCCAGAAACGGCATCCAGCAACCACCAATCATGGATGTGCATCCAGCAACCACCAATCATGGACGTGTATCCAGCAACCACCAATCATGTACGTGTATCCAGCAACCACCAATCATGTACATGCATCCAGCAACCACCAATCATGGACGTGTATCCAGCAACCACCAATCATGTACGTGTATCCAGCAACCACCAATCATGGACGTGCATCCAGCAACCACCAATCATGGACGTGCATCCAGCAACCACCAATTATGGACGTGCATCCAGCAACCACCAATCATGGACGTGTATCCAGCATCTTCCTCTCCAAGCCCACACCATGTGTTCGTGGTTATTACAGCCTGTGGTGCAGTTCACTGTGTCTTCTGCAAGCCTGGCCAAGCTGTATTTGTAATCATCAATGCCAATGGACCATAAACAATCTGCCAACTGTTTTTTTTTTTTGCATTTTTATTGGTCAGCAATGTTTTAAGCCAGTAAATTTTTTACGTCAAATGTGTAAACTGTTATACAGTATCCATTTCAAACTTTATGGTTTAAATTGAAATATACATGAGGCCAGCTGGTTTGAGTGCAAAGTTTTTACTGCAAAACAATGTCGAGACCCAATAATTACAACAGCAATAATGTCATTAATGGCTTTAGGACTCAAATGTGGATTTTAAATACCAAGTAAAACATCCACTCAAAACATTCTTTAGATTGTGGAGAACACAGATAAACATCTACTGCGTGGTGGAGCAGCTGGCGTCAGCTTCTGAGTGGAGCAGACGCTCCGCGGCCCCTGCGAAACGCTCTTCCTCTACAATAAACGCTCTGAGCGGAAATGGATCCAGAATAGTGGGACTTCTGCTAGGCTCCTTTCATGATTCACAGTTACTGTTTACATGGAGAGTTTTTCCTTTGTGAAGATCATGGTAGTGGTTAATGATGGGAATTAGAGTGTCTTCCTTCCTTTAACATCGAGAGGAATTTAACAGAAAGAGAGGTAGAAAAAGAGGAAGACGACTTCAGTGAGAGAAAGGGAAAGAGGGGATAAATTTCCACTGAAAGACTGAAAGACTGCACTCATGAGAGGGTTTTACCAGCCAATGAATGTTAGGTTCGCTGTAAATTCTTCTGCATGGCTTAAAGATAACAGGCATGAAATGGGATCAGTTCAGTTTCACCATCACATCGTAATCTTTGGAAAGCGCCCAATGATGCCATGCATTTTACCCACAACGAGTCACTAACGTTCTGAGCAACGACACAGTTGCCACGAGTGAGAATATCAAAGAGGGATGTCCAATTTGTTGAAGAAAGATAGTTTAATAAAACTTCAAGGTTGGACAGTGTTTTACTTTAAGCTATGAAATAAATCGAACATAACTTTACCTTCAATCTCACTTTCAATTTCTTAAAATAACTCTCGCTTTGCCCTTTAAGAAAAATCTGCCTCTGGCTTATGAAACAGATACTGCTCTGATTTAACCACATAACATTTTCATCTTAATTTGAATTGAAAATCTTTCCATAGTGAACTGCAGAGGGTTTAATAGAGAGGTGAAGTGTTTGGAGACATCAGTGTTTTCGATGACTGGGACAGAGGTCTTCACGAAGCGGGCCTGAGACATTGAATGGAACAGAAGCAGGTCTCTCAGCGGTCTGACATCAGGGTGTAGGTCGCTTGTACAACATCACCTCACAGAGGACAGTGGTGGAGATGGAACACGAGGACACAGCTATCCACCGTGGAACAGGCAAGCACACACCAAAGGAGATTGTCCGTCCTGTGGGATTCCTCTAGGAAAATGACTCCTAATGTGTGACAGTAACCTTGACCAAACTGCTTTCTGCATCTGCTGATTAGTCCTTCAGAGAAGGAAGGGTGAAGTTTGGTCTACTCGTGAAATGAAAGTGGCTGCAGTTCATGTTTATTATGGGATGTCTTACTTGAGCATGTCTGCTATCACACTGTAGTGTTACTGTAGGACTGAGGTCAGCGGGGACACCCGCCAGGTTGCGCCACTCTCTTGGTGATTCACCGTTCATAAGCACCTGTTTCTGTGCGCTGTCAGGGGCCATGGCCCAGACTCTTTTGGGTTTCACATCACAACCAAATGGTTGCACGTTCTATTTTACAATTTCCATATATTAGAACACATCGCTCCCTGAGTGAGTGGCAGACCCAGGGGCAGCAAACCACACCACACTGTTGCCCTCCCACTGTGCAGGCCTCACCGCAGAGACGTTTCAGTCTGCAGTATTTCATAACTCTGTGTACTGTTCCATTAGTCCTGTGGGACATTCAGGTGGTCCTGACCAAACTTAATAGCAAACTTCTTTTTTGCTGTAGAGAAGTCATGTCCTTCAGTGTACCCTGACATTAAGTGTCCCCTGTTTAAAGATTCCGTGGTGTGTCCTCAATACTAGTTTTTTTGTTCCAGAGAGAGCAGCAAGAGTGATTAAGTCTTTGACCTGTAATCTGCTTGATTATAATCTTATCAAGGCCTAGTCTTTAGAAATCCTTTTGTAAACCTTGTCAGCCATGTATACTCTTGTAAACTCTGAATTTGTCACCGCTTTATATGGAAGGACAGGTGAACCGCACACAAACTGAAACGAGCACCTGACTAATTAATGCGGTTTCCCTCTTTCAGGAACCATAGCAGTTCACATACCTTTGTATCAATTAGCTTAATTGTTTGAACCATTTGTTCCAATAAGTCATAGCAGCAGAAAATGCTGTGTGTGTTTTTTGTTAAACAAGACACTACACGTTTTGGGAAGCTTTCATGCAGTAAACCAGATGATTCTAAACTAGTCCAACAGCTATTAGTTTTACAAACTGTGATTTACCCTTGAACTGTCTGAGTAAATCTTAAATGTTGTTACATTGACATATTTTTGAAGTCAATAAGAATAACAGGGCAGGAAATGCCAAACTGAATGTGATATTCAGGTGGATGTCCTAAAGGGAGGATAAACCAGGTATTGAGCAGCCCGTGTATCAATAACACACACACTAATGACAATTCCACAGGCTGTCACGCACTTAGAAGCATTGCTACATCAACTTACTCGGCCCATAATGGAGTTCTCATACACATTTGTCATTGTTTAAAGTTCTATGTGACATTACAGAGGCCAGGTATTTATGAGCACGGAAAACCGCTTATGAAACCCCTTCTAGGATGTTAAGAATTGGTCTAACTACCGGCGGTTCTGGGTGTTTCTTGATGAAACACTGCAATTTCAGACAGCATGCCTGGCTGCAACAGGAAAAAGAAACGTTTCATTTCCTGTTAATGTTAAAAGTTAGGAGCCCTGTTTAAGGGCACGGGTGTGCCAGAGTGGGGCAGGGAACAGGCGCACGCTGAGACCGAAGTGGAGAATGAGGTCGAGCTCAGCAGAGAGCGGCGGCTGTGATCACAAGGTTCAGGCTGCCCTGCACAAGACCGGCGCTTCTGATTATGGTCTTCAGGCCCTTGGACAGTCAGGGGAAGGGTCCACTCTGTTTGCACGCGCGATGGCATGCTTGATCTGTGTACACGCCCTCGTGTCTGCACGTGTGTGTTTTGTATTAATTGCAAAGTAGTAATGCAGATAGGGAGTGAGCTTGAGGTCACGAGGAAGTGTGTAGTGTGTAGTGTGTTACTTATTTAAGAAGATGCTTGCAGGCTGCCACTGTGGTGTCACACTACTGCAAATGGAGCAGAACAGATATCCCTCTCAATAACATACGACCGACACCAACACTTACCCAAACACGGTGGGACCCTGGGCGAACCTGACAGCAATTCAAGCTACAGTGCACATCAAGTCAAGGTAAACACTGATTGATCTTGTAGCCTTCTGAAACTGCACTGGGATCAGTGGCATCAGCACTTCTGTGCTCCTTACACAGAGTTCCAGGTGATTAATTACAGGCGGTCAATTTTCCCATCAGGTCAGGAGCTGACGAAGAGCCACGCCGAACAAAACCGATCGACGTCAGTGCAACAGTATCCTTCATACACCGTCTGTTTGACAGGCAACCCTTCAGCACCGGCCCACAGGCGCACTCTCCCCATCACTGCAAGAGGGGAAATGACGAACTCCAGGCACTGAGAACAGTATATGAAGCTGTTTTTAATTTATGCACATTAAAAGAAGCAAACTGAATTTCTGCAGATAAAACAGAGTTAGTAGAAACTGAACAAATGTCCCATCTGTGATTATGCCTTTCCGATACAGGTTATTATCTTCATGAAGAAATGAACGTGCCCTTCTGATGATGAAGCAAAAATGAATCTGCTGACCTTTACAAAATATGAAAACAATTAGACAAGGGAACAGCGAGTAGACAAGTATACAATAATAATACTTGTCTTTGTGACTTCTTGTTTGTCTTAACAGAACAACAAAATATGCTCATTGTATTCAAATTATCAAAGGATTACAGTTATAAAAAGGTAGTGATAAACTGTGCTTGAATTGTACCATTCTCCCTTTTGAAGACCTCTTTTAAACGTTAAAATGATGATATGGTGAAATGCAGGGTTACAGTAGAGCGAGCTAACACTGCATTGTCATAGTTCCATCTACAAAAGCTACACAGACATACAATATATGTTGAGTGTACTGTACAACAAAAACACCTATATTCCCACCACTGCTATCAGCTCAGCTAAGAACAGCCCATAAGAGACATGGGCACATGTGCGCCAGACTCCAACGTTTCTACGTGTTGATTATCTGGACTTTGTCTGTGTTGCTCCCAATGGCCTTTTTAATTTTTTTTTATTTCCAGGTGGGCAAATATCCTGAACACCAGCATGGGTCCTGAGCGCGGGTCCTCTGCGTGGCAGGAGGCGTGGCAAGCTCTCCAGGTCAGGCAGGAAACGGGTCCCATTGGCCGGGATGCAATCGAACATGCAAACGAATGAAGCGACGACGACGAGAAACACAGTGGGTGAAGACCATGCAGGGGAGCCATGGTAGATCCCCACAGAGTCACCGAGAGGGCAAACATCCTTAAAATGTTTCTCCATTCTGGAGTTGCAGCGGTGATGCCCATAAGGGTGTGGAGCCTTACGGAGCTCCAGTGTCCACGCACCCAAGCATGAGTGCAGAGTCTGTGTTAGATCTGAGGATGAATTGTGGGGAGTTTATTGATGAATGACGTTGAAATGACTCCAGATATAACAGCAAACAGCAATGCACAAGCCAAAAACAAAGGAGAAGAGGAATGTGTGTTAGTTGCGGAGCTGGAGATGTAGTAAGGAGCGCTTGGTCATAGGAACCCAGGTTTAATAGTCATCGTAGGTGTTGACATCCGTGAAGTAGGTGTTGGTGTATGTTTTCGCAGCAAGCTGAGGATTAAAGTATTTATTCCTTTCCTCCAGAATCAGGTTATTCTTATTGAAAGCCTGTGAAAAAAAAAAAAACACAAGAACAAATGTAAGGAGAGCAGCATGATTCATTATGTAACAAAACACACAAAAACTATTTTGATAGAGAAAGAAAACATATTCAAACAGCATTCCAGACAACAGTCGAAAGTAAAGATGGCTGATATAAACCACAACAGCAATTGGACTGGTATTTTTAAAATGGCCTGACTGTTAAGTAGTCATTAAACTAAAAGCCGAGGCTGCTATGGTTGACTGGCCTCTTTGTGATCGAGAGGCCCATTTCATTTTCACATCTGTAGGCTTTTGAAAGATTTTCTGTTTATCCCCACCAATCTTTAAATGCCCCACAAAGAACAGTCAGTTGACTATTGATTTGTGGAAATACTGCATTCTACAGCTGTTAGCATGCGATGCCACTAGAGTTAGCTGTTAGCATGTTTTGACACTAGTTAGAAACATTTTGTGGTAATCTGAATAGACCTGAATACTGCTATTGTAACAGTAGGTGTATGGTCCAGAACCACCACGGTGCACACATTACAGTGCGTGCAGATGTACAAAACATACATGGTATTTTATGTTCCACCCGAAACCTTAAGTTGTAAGTCGTTACCAAGTTAGCAACACGCTATGCTAAGATCAGCTCAAGCTCATTGGTGTGTGACTTAGTCAGTCACATGATGCACACAATGCAGACATGGGCACTCGAGTGAGTGACTCGAGATGAAGTCGCACTTAAGTCACATTGAAAAAAACTTCAGACTTGACTTGAAACTCATTCCTAATGACTCTCGACTCGACTCAACCAAAAAAAAACCCCAGCGAACAATAAGAGTCGGTCCGTTATCCAGGCACTGTGTGATAGTCATAAAAAACTTTCTTTGTGTCTTTATTTTGCCATTAATCCTTGTTTCAGTGATTTGGGACACAGCCACTTTTCTCGTGATGTATTACAACATCGTATATCGCGAGCAGGAAATTGGAGAGAAGCGTCAAAACAAATGAGGTTGCCATGGCTATGGCTGGAGTACTGTACGTGGAGCCCACTACATTATACCAACCAACCACCAGCAGTAGGCTAAACAAAAAAACAAACTCATCCCTACACATCCCTGCATCATTAGTTCAGTAGCATTTTGATGTAAATGCAGACAGGACCAAAAACATTACTGAAGCAACTGGAATTTACATTTCATTAGACTGGGTTTAAGCTTTAAACGCTGAAATATTGTCGAAGTGGAACAAATTACATTTACTTTGAGAACGTACAGTAGTTTTGGACAGTCCCTTTGGTTTGTTTATCAGCCCTATATAAAGCCATGACCTGTGTGAGTGTATGTTCACTGTTTACAATTTAATGCTTAATACATTACAGCTGTACCAGCTACCTCAAGGGGGATCTATGCAACACTTTGTGGAACAGACTGTAACCCACACTGCTGTCTTTTCAGAGTACATGAAAAGTAACTTTAGCCTTAAGCATTTTGGGCTATTGTTGCTTTTTTCCCCCCGTTCTTCCAAACTCGCACAGACAGTTCAAACTGTGGTGTGAAGTGAACTGTGACTTCTGTGCACTGTTGCTTCTCTGCTGAATACACTACACTGACTTCTACGTCTTCTAGACTGCAAGAAGTCTAAACCCTCCCACAGGAATCAGAGGTCATACTGAGGGGCATATATAAAACATTTGTTACTGAATATAAAATAATGCATAAAATGTTCCATAATAATAGATTTAAAGTACAGAGTATATATAAACATATATATAAAGATTTTTACAAAAGTTTGTCATATGTGCAATATCTGAGAAATAGAGCAGCTACAGTTTGTGAGAATTCCAGTTAGTACACAGTACAATGCAGAGTAATGATGACTTCAAATGAAACGTCTTATTTGGCTTGTAGACACAGCAACTGACAAACAGTGAAGGAGAGAAGAGGTGACAGAGAGAGGAGAGAGGACAGAGGAGAGGTGAAGTATAGAGGAGAAGTGAAATATAGAGGAGAGGTGAATTATAGAGGAGAGGTGAAGCCAGATGTAAGAGAACAATATGAATAATGTGACCATTCCACAAGCACAACAATGCAGAAACAGGCAAACCGCTACACTGCCTTCCCACAAGGCCCGGCTGCACCCTTCCCACAAGCCCCGGTTGCACCCTTCCCACAAGCCTCGTTTCTTCCCTTCCCACATGCCCCAGCTACTGCCGTGTGGAATGGTCTGAGAGATGAAGTAATCTGCAGAGAATGCACGGGAGCGCAGACCTGCCGGTGTACTAGAGGCTCACGGGAGAAGGTGACGGGATTCGCAAGAGGTCAGACAGGAGTGGAGAGGGTATGTGGCCATTCGAGTGTTAGTAGAAAATCTCCAGGCCTCGGGGCACGCCCGTGTTAGAGGACAAAGACTGGGGCATGCTGTGGTCATCCAGAGGCAAGAGTATGGAAACATCGGGCTGCAAAGAGGAAGGAGCACAGTCATCCTCAGGTGCAACTACCCTGCACACCATCTACAGGCTTCTGTCCATGACATCATCTACAAGGCTTCTGTCCATGATATCATCTACAAGGCTTCTGTCCATGACATCATCGACAGCCTTGTGGCTATGACATCATCTACAGGCTTCTATACATGACATCATCTACAGTATGACAAATGCCTGAAGATGATCAATGAGCATTGATGAATAGCAGTGTAATTGATAGCACTGAAAAATCACAATAAAGGTAGTAAAAGATGTGTATTTTATTTCATTCTGGCAGCCGTGTGGTTAGTGAAAGTTTATACCTGATAATGCATTCCGTGCACTTCCATTCTTAGCCAGTCTGTTGAACTTCCTGAACTCTGTGGTTGCCAGACTAAGATCTAATGGCTTTTGATTACTGTTCTCTTCAAGGGTTTCAGACTATAGTTCAACCTGAACTTGCAGAAGGGTGATCTCTTTCCTAATTAAATATTAATTGATGACACTATTTAAAAAAATAAAGAAGCTTTTAGAAATATTTTGATTAGATCAGCCTGCATATTTGTCAAACCGATAAGGCACTGCGGCTAAATTCAAAGATAAAAGGACTCTGTCTTCAGGCAAAATGACACTTTCCTTAGTTGATTTTAAAATACAGACACCTTTTCCCTTTATTCTTAGATATTAATCTCTGAAAATTTAAGTACATAGGAACATTGGCTCATGAGAAAGCAGTGTAGGAGGAGATGAGTATATTTAGACGGGAACAGCGCACTATGGATGGATTCACACACATAGCCACACACTGGATCCCACTGCTACAAATCTATATTCTATCTCCCAACTGCTGGAGACAAATACTGACCTTAATGGCTTCCACAGAGTCGTACTTGTCTAGTTTGTTGATGTGGTTGGTGACGCTGGTGTTGAGGGGAGCAGCAGAGATGGGGTGGATGACGGTGGCGTCGTGAGACTGCTGCTGGAACCTCTGGCAGTAGGTGTAGACCAGCAGCGTGACCAGACATCCCAGCATGGAGCTGCTAAGCCCCACCGCCACCATGTGGAACACGCTGAAGTCTGCAGACGCACACACGCGGGAACAAACAAAAAACGTGATGGCCCTGTCCTCGTCAGCCCTGCCGTCCGGCCGTCGGATGGAGTGATTGTGCGGGGCTTGTGAGTGACGAGGTTTATCCGACAGTACGCTGTGGCGTACAGACCGCTGATGGTAGGAACATTACTACCCAAGAATAAGATCTTAGAACACAAGTGAGGAGACTCGGGGCTCTGAATTACATCACTAGCAGCAACTAGAAAAAACATGAGTCATTACCTCCACACTGCCTGTAGTCACGGCTGGAGTGGGCCACGGAGATCTCTGAGGAGGAAGGACACAGGATGCTCATAAACATGCCACTGTTGATGTGCTGCACGGTAGGTTCACAGGTGGAATCAAAAGAAGTATCGGAACGGGTGTTTCCAAACGCGTCTCTAATGAAGCGTCGTGGCACGCTCTCCGACTCCTCGCGCCATAGATTAATGGCTCTCATCTGCATTTCCTCACACTTGTGATAATTAAGAAAAAACTCCTGTGTAAATATTTCCAATACGGGCTGCACTTGTTTCATTTATATAATTGCTGCTCTAAAAACGTGTCTGCTGTTTATCCAGCTGCAACAAATCAGCCTGAATTTAAATGACCGATATTTAAGTAATTGTGAGTTTGATAGAGCATTCATAATCATCAGTGTAAGTAATTTGAATTCTGGACAGTGCCACGTCCTCTAAGCTATCACAGGTCGGACTGTAATGTCACCCTCAGCACAATGTAGCTTACATGCCAAGATAAATTCCAAATGAACTTAATCAGTGTGGCTCAACCTGACATACGATAGCTGAGGAACATTTTAATGATCATTCAGTGAAGTAGGTCTGTAGTCGTCACCCAGGCATGCATGTTTTGAGAAGCACTAGCTAGAGAGAACATGGTGGGCGGAGTCACACGTGCACGGTTAGCCTGGTGGGCGGAGTCACACGTGCACTGTTATCAGCCTCTTACGTCTTCTGCAGGGTTTGTGATGTTCACATCAGCCTCACCATGTATGGTATATCTGTACCTCAAGAAAATCGTATTCGCTAATTCGCTAACTGGATGAATGTGGATTTGAACAGGAAGACTAAAAAAAATAACGAGATGTCTTGACAAAACGCTGTGATGAAGCTATTTTATCGGCTCGCTGGATTCCGACCTCTCAGCTGTCCTGTGTGGGGCAGCCTGAGAACTCTGCAGGTCTTCATACATCATCCAGTCAGAAACTGGGTCTTCTTGTTTTTCGAGCTTACCTCACATCCCCTACCCTACATAGTCTGGGAAGACTTTGGGCAAATCCTCCATCTACTCTGCAGAAAACCTTCACACTTGTGGTTCTTCCTGAAGCTTGAGAATGTGACTTTGACTGCCGAAACAAGACGTGTCTCAGTTTTCCTGTTTGTTTATGAACGCAAAAGCCTCTGAAAACATATTACAGTTCCACATCTGTAATGCATTTGTTCGATCTTGCCACTCAGACAAGGAAAGGGATGAACCGCTAATTAGCCTGGCGCTACTGCAGTCGATGGGTTGGCGTGTCTCGCATTACGGCCTGTCGATATGAGGAGATCCTTGTTTGTATCTGAGTCAATACAGGCAGTACTCTGGTGTGTGTGTGTGTGTGTGTGTGTGTGTGTGTGTCTGTGAGTGTGTGTGTGTCTATGAGAGTGTGTGTGTGTGTGTGCTTCACCTGTGATGAAACTGAAGTCAATAAGGCAGTGTGTGATGTGCATGCATATGTGTGTATGTATGCATTCGTGTGGGTGTACTTGCATGTGTGTGTGTGTGTGTATACGTATGTGCGTGTGTACATGTATGTGGCTGTGTATGTTTGTGTGTACCTGGGATGAAGTTGTCCGACAGACAGGTACGACTCTCACTGCTGTTGCCTGAGCACTGGTTTCCAGTGGGGAACAGGACGTCACAGTGACGGAGGCGAACCTGAGATCCTGACGAATCACAGTGGGACCACTCCGACCAATCGGACCAGCTCTCTGCGACATTCACCACACACGTGCACTTTTAGACGACAGACACTACATGTCCACACACATATTCATTCAGACTTGGTTTCTCATCTTTTCAGAAAAGTAATAAAAATGAAAATGTCCCAAGTGTCATCCAGCTAAACCACTTTATGGAACTATTATGAAATATTACTAGCCAGCAGCAGGTTTCTGGGCAGGTGATTATCTGGTGTTGCCGTGGACACAGAGTCTCCACCATCCTCATTTCTGTGTCCAGCATCCTACATTCCATCTCCATATCATATTATACTGTTTTTATATCATATCGTACTCTATTATATATCATATTATACTGCATCATGCTTCACATTGTTCTACATGCAGAATCCTATCTTGTTTTTGTCTTGATTGCTGAATGCTGACATTACTCCCACGGGCTATTGAGAGAAAAACGTATTTATTATTTTTTTACTGGATTCATCGTGTGCAGAGTAGCAACGTTGCAGGCCAACAGCTCTACAGCACTGGGGCTCTGGTGCTAAACCTACAGCCTCTGTTCTTTCCCACAGCCACAGTTTCTCTCCTTCTACACAGCCACACTCCTTCTCCACAAGCCACAGTCTCTCTCCTTCCACACAGCCACAGTCTCTCTCCTTCCCCACAGCCACAGTCTCTCTCCTTCCACACAGCCACAGTCTCTGTGCTTCACAACAGCTACAGTCTCTTGTGTGTAAACTCTGTCTCTCATAGCATGGAGCAAAATATCCCAAAATAGAGTCCCCACACCCGTCCAGAGGACCACACGGGCTGGTGTTTATATGCTTGATGGCTGGCATTTATGGGTTGAACATCAGTGATCAGCTACTCTGTACGTTTATGACCGTGTATGTTTGTGACAATGTTGTACAATGTACGTGTCTGTGTATGTGTCTGTGTATGTTTGTGACCGTGTATGTTTGTGTCTGTGTATGTTTGTGACTGTGTTTGTGACCATCATTGTTTGTGACTGTGTATGTGTGTGACTGTGTTTATGACTGTATGTTTGTGACTGTGCACTTTCTCCACACACAACTTTCTCTTTGTTTTCTAAAAGTGACATTTTGCTCTCCATAACCATCGTTGCTCGTATACATAAGACCAGCAGGCCTCATGCAGAGAGCTCATTTAGCCATGTCATTTACTAGTGTGTGTGTGTGTGTGTGTGTGTGTGTGTGTGTGTGTGTGTGTACTCATGTGAATCATAATCTGTTTGCCTCTGTGGATAAATATTTTTTGTGCTCAAGCACTGAATTGTGTTGTATATTATATATTATTACATATGCGCATGCATTTGCAAATATGTGTTTTTCAGTTTCTATGTATATAAATTAAATAAGTGTGTGTGTGTGTGTGCTGTGTGTGTGTGTGCTGTGTGTGTACCGGGACAGGGCTGTGTGTTACACAGAGCCTCTTCAGTGTGCAGGCCCAGGCAGATGTCGCCCCCGTAGGCAGGAGGGGGATTACTGCAGGTACGCGTGCGGACATAATGACCTCCCCCACATGTCACCGAGCACTTAGACCAAGAAGACCAACACGACCAACTCCCATCCACTGAAAAGAGAGGGAGAGAAAAGACGAGAGAGAGAGAGAGAGAGAGAGAGAGAGAGAGAGAGAGAGAGAGAGAGAGAGAGAGAGAGAGAGAGAGAGAGGGAAGAGATGGAGAAAGGTAAGTGTCTAGGAAGATTATAATTAGTGTAACATTCAAATAGTGGTACAATTGTACAAAATAGGTTCCTATGCAAATTTGTTTACTTTTATACTTACTAATAAATAAAATACTTTTATATATTTTAAAATAAGGAGCAATATTTAGGTAGTAAAATAAAACGTTTATCGTACCATAAGTACAGAAAAATGCGAGTTGTCAGCGTACAATGTCATTAGTTGAGGCCCATCATGCAGGTCATTCTGAGACATGGTGCCAGAGTTATTTGTGCGGAGAATAAGCTCAGCTAATTGGCTTTTACACTGCATGTATTTCATTGGAACTCCAGCGGTTAGTCAAACAGCTCTGCCTCACTGCATCCAATTAACAATGCTGAATTTCAGAGGCTGACATGGCGGAAGAGAAAAAATGTCACTTTGGTCATGCACACAGACAAAACTGAAACTCATCTCCTCACAACACAGAACACACAGTGATTCCCCCAGCGGTGTGTGGAGAGTTAAGTGTGTATTTCATCAGCGTAAGAGAGGCAGACAGAAGCGTTCAGCTCAGTCAGGGCCAGTTCATCTTGCCCTGGTGTTCTAACAGTGACCCCACTCTCTTATTAATGAGGGCAAACCTTCAGCCCCGGGATAGTTTTCCTGTGTGCCTCCTGTCTCTTTCACCTCTTCCTAAACACGCAGGCAGGACCATCACTGGAAATGATGAGAGCAGAGCTGATAATATCTCACTCCTCTCACATCCCACTCCTCTCACGTCTCACTCCTCTCACATCTCACTCCTCTCACATCCCACTCCTCTCACGTCTCACTCCTCTCACGTCTCACTCCTCTCACATCCCACTCCTCTCACATCTCACTCCTCTCACGTCTCACTCCTCTCACGTCTCACTCTGTCACGTGGGGCTACGCCCCCTCTCCTAGCTGTCACCCTGGGTTCCCTCGTGTCTGTGTTCTTGCCCGTTTGTCCCGCCCTGCTCGTTGGTTTTGATTAATTCCTCGTTAGTTACCACGCCCCGGTGTCATTGCCATCACCTGTGCCTTGTTTAGTTCATGTCCTTATAATCCCTGCACTTCCCCAGTCTGGCTATCGGTTATTTTGTTCATTTTGTTCTATCGTTCTTTTGTGCATGCTGTTGTTTGGTGCTTGGCTGTTTCGTCTTGATCGTGAGTTGCTCTGTGTTTCCCCGTCGTGTGTTCGTCATGCCTGTTTACCTTTGTTACTCTGACTGCCCTCCCGTTATGACCCCGGACTGTTTCTCTGATGATGGCTATGGAATATCCTGTAATAAATCTCGCTCTTCTCAGCGATTGTGTCCGTCTTCTCGCTCCGGGGCGCGAGCCCCGTTACATAATAACCGATCACCGAAGGACACAGCGAGAGAGCGAGACTCTGGTAAGTTCGATCGCTGTAATGAGATGTTGGCTGGTTTAATTCGGTTCGACTCTCCGATATTACAGCACGAACGAACCAGAGACAGAAATTCCCCTGGCGCTGTGGGAACACGGAAGTCTCGTCGCACTCAGAAGAAAGCGCAGTCACTTACAACTTCGACTGGCTTTCGCGACGAGACTCCTGTTGAGCGCTATGAGTCTGCCCGGCTTGGTGATCACTATAGGGAGGAGAAACCTGTAGTACAAGTCGCGGGCAGACGGACAGAGCGCACAGACGAGCGTTGGCTTAACCCTCGGTTGTGTCTTAATGGCGTCTGCGAGCTCCCGACACCTCAAGGGAGGCGGAGCCATCGCAGAGAGAGCAACCGAGGAGCTTCTGTGTCTGTGTGTTCTTCCAGGCTCGCCCAGGACCCTGTGGAAGAGGACCTCCCTCCGCTACTCCCGGAAGCCACTCCCCAAAGGCTCCCAAAGTGTTTTTTGGGGGGGAGTACTAGCCACTCATGGCAAGAGTGGCCGGCTCAGACCCGGGATGACGTCGGCTTGGCGGTCCCGCCCCCTGAGGACGTCAGAGCGGCGGCTCCGCCCCCCGAGGACGTCAGAGCGGCGACTCCGCCCCCCGAGGACGTCAGAGCGGCGACTCCGCCCCCCGAAGACGTCAGAGCGGCGGCTCCGCCCCCCGAGGACGTCAGTGCGGCGGCTCCGCCCCCCGAGGACGTCAGTGCGGCGACTCCGCCCCCCGAGGACGTCATGTCACCTCTGCGGCCTGTTCCCGCGATCCTGAGGAGGTCACCCACGCCAGTTCCCGTTCCCGCTGCCCGTCGGCAGTCCACGCCGGTTCCCGTTCCCGCTGCCCGTCGACAGTCCACGCCGGTTCCCGTTCCCGCTGCCCGTAGGCAGACCACGCCGGTTCCTGTCCCCGCTGCCCGTAGGCAGACCACGCCGGTTCCTGTCCCCGCTGCCCGTAGGCAGACCACGCCGGTTCCTGTCCCCGCGACCCAGGAGGGGTCGTCCACGCCGGTTCCTGTCCCCGCGACCCAGGAGGGGTCGTCCTCGCCGGTTCCTGTCCCCGCGACCCAGGAGGGGTCGTCCTCGCCGGTTCCTGTCTCCGCGACCCAGGAGGGGTTGCCGCCTGTTCCCGCTGCCCGCCAGCGGACCGCGCCTGTTCCCGCTGCCCGCCAGCGGACCGCGCCTGTTCCCGCTGCCCGCCAGCGGACCGCGCCTGTTCCCGCTGCCCGCCAGCGGACCGCGCCTGTTCCCGCTGGCCGCCAGCGGACCGCGCCTGTTCCTCCAGTGACTCTGCTGCCCTCTGTTGGGCATGGACTTTATGTGCCCTCTGCTCTGTCCTGTACACCTGTTTCTATGCCCGTGTTCCCCTTGCACCCATGTTCCGTCCCCAGCTTTGTTTTGGTTCCTGTCCCCGTTGTTGTGTCTGTTCGACTCCAGGTTCCTGTTCCAGTGTCTGTTTCCAGTGGTGTCGTCTCTGTCCCAGTCCCCATGTCTGTTCCCCAAGTTGTCACTCACCTTGTTCCTGTCCCTGTCTCTGTTGTCGATGCTGTCTTTGCCTCTGTGTTTGCCTCTGCCCTGTTCCCTGGCCCCGCTCCTGTGTCTACTCCCTGTCCGGTCCCGTCCAGTCCTGCTCCCATGCCTGGCCCTGTCCCTGCCTGTGATGCCCCGTCCCGGCCCAGCTCCGGGCCAGTCTCTGGTTTCTCTGTCCCTGCCGTGCCCTGTTCTCCGTGCCCTGCTTTCCCCTGGTCTGTTCCTCCGGTCTGTCCTGTGTCCGCTGTCCCTCGCCGTGTTTCGTGGTTCCCTGTCCTGTCTGCCCTTGCGTGCCCCGGGGTGGCACGCTTTGAGGGGGGGTTCTGTCACGTGGGGCTACGCCCCCTCTCCTAGCTGTCACCCTGGGTTCCCTCGTGTCTGTGTTCTTGCCCGTTTGTCCCGCCCTGCTCGTTGGTTTTGATTAATTCCTCGTTAGTTACCACGCCCCGGTGTCATTGCCATCACCTGTGCCTTGTTTAGTTCATGTCCTTATAATCCCTGCACTTCCCCAGTCTGGCTATCGGTTATTTTGTTCATTTTGTTCTATCGTTCTTTTGTGCATGCTGTTGTTTGGTGCTTGGCTGTTTCGTCTTGATCGTGAGTTGCTCTGTGTTTCCCCGTCGTGTGTTCGTCATGCCTGTTTACCTTTGTTACTCTGACTGCCCTCCCGTTATGACCCCGGACTGTTTCTCTGATGATGGCTATGGAATATCCTGTAATAAATCTCGCTCTTCTCAGCGATTGTGTCCGTCTTCTCGCTCCGGGGCGCGAGCCCCGTTACACACTCCTCTCACATCCCACTCCTCTCACGTCTCACTCCTCTCACATCCCACTCCTGTAGTTTGAGTTCTAATGAAGACTGAAGACTCTGCTCTCACTCTGACTCACATTATACTGGGACCCTGAATGCCTGACAAGCTATTACAAGCCTTACAAGCTTCAACTGGCTAGAACAAATAACTCGAATCACACAGACTTACTAGATGTGTGCACAGAACCAGGGGAGATGATATAATATTATTGTACTATATCAATGCTAGTCGACAGCACCAGTTTAAGCACATTTGAGATGTGCTGTTTCTGTTTTAAACGAGGGAGTTGTGACTTGGAACGTGGAAGACGTGGAAGTAAAACACCAGCCAGTAGCAGCTCGTTTCTGCCCCGCCCTCCCACTGCCCCGCCCTTCCTCTGCCCCGCCCTCCCTCTGCCCCGCCCTCCCTCTGCCACGCCCTCCCCAAGTGCCACTGTTCCCGTGTGCTGCCCTCCCTGTGCTAGGAGCAGGAGACGATGGTCTTTCAGTGCTGCTTTAAAGAGTCTGAGGGAATGTGCAGGGCTGTAATTGTACTTCTCACTGGGGTTTTGTCATTCTTGCTGTAATTTCTCTACAGGAAAGTGACAGATCAGGCATTTCAGCTGCTGTATGACTGATTGCTCTATCTCACTCCACAGCAACAGACAGTGAAGAAAAGATTCTTTTCTTTTTTTTTTACAACGGGACCAGTGATTGCTGGGAAACACATGCCCTCTCTTTCTTTCTCTTTAAATTACAGTACCTCTCCAACACGCGTTCCAAAACGGCCTGTCACAGTTCGCGTCCTGGAGGTCCCGTGCAGGTCTATGCACGTGTGCATGCAGGTCTGTGCATGTGCAGGTCCATGCATGTGGTCTAGACAAGCGGCTCATTGATGTGAGTGACATACTGGCCAATTTGCACTGATGAAGCGGACAGCTAGCGGCCATCTACGACAAGCAAGTGTGAGTCTGCTTTCTCTCAGGATGGTGACGCTGCCATTCTCTGCTAAAAGGAGTCTTCTTGACTCTTCCCCTGAAGAGATGAACTCTAACCCTGCAGAGATGAACTCTAACCCTGCAGCGATGAACTCTAACCCTGCCTTGTGTCACTTGTTGACTATCAGGGAATCCTTTGACTACATTAACTTTAAGGAAGAATACTGGGTGTGAGGTCATCTGGAGGGTTGAAGGGCTGAAATGTGGGTTAAGATGAATGTGGTAATGGAGCTAAATGACTACAATTACACAGGACTACAAGAACATAGGACTACAAGAACACTGAGCTTATCATGCAGATGCAATGAATACAAGAACACAGGACTTCAAGAACACAAACGTTATGTGATCTATTCCCATTGGAAACATGTCCACCTCGACCAGGACTCATAGTAGAAAACTAATTTTCAACACCTTTGTCTGGTGTAGACCAAGGTTGCTGTTAACACCACCTACACATAAATGGACTGTCTAGAGATGGACTTGACATTTAACAGTACAAACATCCATTCTGTGTTTTGCAATTGTTTTCCGATACAGGTTTTGAGCTAGTCTCCAAATGTAATGCACTGGTCTACAGTCCACTAGAAAACACTGGTCAAACACCGATGGTCGCAGGGTCACGACCGCGTGTTCTGAACGAAACAAGTCCTGCTCAGTGGAGTCAGGCCAAGCCCTGTAGCCCGTCAGCGCCGGCGCTGATGGATGGGCTCGGTCCAGCGTGCCGTAGCTGCGGGTGTCCGGCGTGAGCGACGGCGAGCGTGTGATTAATAATGGCGCTGAGCGAAATCCCTCATTGTCTGTTGGTGCAGAAATCGTCTGGCGGGCTCGGTCTCCTGCTCGAGCGGAGTGTTTCCAGGCAGCGATACGGGAGCGCGCACATCGTTTAATTAGTCTGCCTCGTCCTCCTGCGTGTGAGCAAGAGGCGGTGTTGTTGCAGTCCTGCAATGACACCACGCTGCCTTCCCATTGTAGGCAGTGTAATTAGCCTAAAATGTGATTACACGTGAAGCCCCCGCAAGGACCTTTCCACCATTTCCACTGACAAATTAGGAGTGTTGCACCTCCAAACAGCAGCAGGCACCTTTACACGGGCACAAAGGCCTTTTCCTCTCTGTCTCTATTATTGTGCATCACTGCTCAGCAGTCTTCTTGATAGGCCCGGGGACCCTGCTGTAAGACGAGACACATTCACGTGTGTGCAGAGTAGAACGGGAAGAACGCACCTTAGCGTGCCTGAGTATTGGGTTTGAGTGCATGTATGTGTGTTGGGTTTGAGTGCATGTATGTGTGTTGGGTTTGAGTGCATGTATGTGTGTTGGGTTTGAGTGCATGTATGTGTGTTGGGTTTGAGCGCATGTATGTGTGTTGGGTTTGAGCGCATGTATGTGTGTTGGGTTTGAGCGCATGTATGTGTGTTGGGTTTGAGTGCATGTATGTGTGTTGGGTTTGAGCGCATGTATGTGTGTTGGGTTTGAGTGCATGTATGTGTGTTGGGTTTGAGCGCATGTATGTGTGTTGGGTTTGAGCGCATGTATGTGTGTTGGGTTTGAGCGCATGTATGTGTGTTGGGTTTGAGCGCATGTATGTGTGTTGGGTTTGAGTGCATGTATGTGTGTTGGGTTTGAGAGCATGTATGTGTGTTGGGTTTGAGAGCATGTATGTGTGTTGGGTTTGAGAGCATGTATGTGTGTTGGGTTTGAGTGCATGTATGTGTGTTGGGTGTGTGAGTGATTATCATATTAGTATGAAATGAGAATCCCAGTTTTGACGTAGTTAGGCAGGAGTTGGGTATCACTGTTAAACTCAAAGCAGGTTATATGAGATTGTAACACAAAAAGTGTGTGTGTGTGTGTGTGTGTGTGTGTATGATTATCTGAGTGTGTGTGTGTGTGTGTGTGGGTGGGTGGGTGTGAGTGTGTGTATGAGTGCTTGTGTGCATGAATACATGTGCATGTGTGTGAGTGCATGCAGGGTATGCTCACCTGGACAAGGGGTGGTGTTACACTCCTGGTATTCCTGGGCTGGGCCCAGACAGGCCGTGCCCCCGTATTTGGGTTTGGGGCTGGCACACACACGCTTCCGACTGCGAATCCCTGAGCTGCAGTCACGGCTACACTGACTCCACGAGCTCCAGGAAGACCAAGCACCGTTCACCATGAGGCCTGTGATACGGCCTGAGAGCATCAGCTCCCCTGTACCACACACACACACACACACACACACACACACACACACACACACACACACACACATACACACAAAACAGAAGGATGGATTGTTAAAATCTCCTGAAGTGAAGAACTCTTAGAGTTAATCCCGAGTGATGGAGAGCTGGTGTTTGATGTGCTGCCATAAACAGACTTTAGAACTGACCCCAGTGGGCCGCAGGAGAACGTAGAGTGTGTGAGAGTCTGAGACACCAAGCAGATTTAAGATTACACCTTTTCTATTAATAGTGACACATCAGAGGTTAAAAAAGAACCCTTCAGCTCAGCTGTAAATTTGACTTAAATGAACCAGATTCAATTTAGCCAACGTGAGAAAAAGTCTAGAACAAGTTTCTCTTTCTCTCTTTGTCCTCACATCTTCTCTCTGAACGTCTTACACACTGACAGCCATGCAGAAGCGTTGGTGAGGATGAATCAGCAGGCGGGTCTCTTCAGGCGGTCGCTGGTGACCCATGACCCTTTATCCGGAGCACTCCCCAGCAGACAGCCGTGTCCAGGACCCAACGCTGCTTCATGGGCCCTAAAGGTCAGGTCAACGTGAGCTCTGACCCCTACGTAAACAAACAGGCTGTGTGCTCTTTTATCCAGGTGATAATGGACAATTTGTCCCACTGCTGCATTTGGACAGTGGCGAGCTGAGTCCACGTTACCACGCTGGAGTGACGGGACCCGCCGTGGACAAGGTCGCCATGGCGAGGGCAGAGCTCCGGCTCCGTGAACTCAACGTGAACTCAACGTGAACTCAACGTCATCCCCGCACTGCCATTGGATCGACCCCTAATCCAGCAAACCAACCGCTCTGTACAAGCAAGCACGTTGTTGACACCACTCTCCCCAGCTGTGGAGAAGAGTGTGAGGGAGACGCCCAGGAGTGTCTGGAGATGCTTATTAACACCAAGGAAAGGACGATCAGAAATGGCTCCCTACTGGGTCTGTGAGCAGGTAATTATGGAGACGCGTTTCACTGCAGCGTGGTGTCTTCAGTGAGCAAACCACGGAAGAGTAGCACGGAGAGTTTACAGCAGACTAAAGGTCAGAGTTCAGAATGGACGTCATTATGAAGACCTAATAACTTTACTGTTCTATCTGACTTCATATCCATCATGGAATTGACTATTCTTTCCAACACAACTCCTAAGGTGGGGATTATAGGACTTAGAGATACTTATGGACAGATCGATGTGCAGGAAATCAATGAGAGAAAGCCTAGAGATATCGGTGAGTGAGAGGGGGAGGGAGGCGAAAGAGAGAGTGGGTCCGAGAGAAGGAATGAGAGAAAGAGTGAGAGAAGGAAGAGAGAAAAGGTAGAGGAAGAGGTAGGGAGACAGATGGAGAGAGAGAGAGAAATGGTGAGAGAGAGAATAATAGGGATAGAAGTAGAGAAAAATCATGGAGAGAAAGAGAGAGAAAAAGAGCGGAACAGCTGCCATCCAGAAGTCCAACCCAACTTTATCATAGCAGCTCTAACGTAAACGCCGAAAACATGGCACAGCGTCGCTGAGCAGAGGAGGTCAGACCTGCAGTGTAACCGCTAACTGCCTCCATGTGCCTGCAGAGCATAGACACTGCAGGAACACACAGGAACGCTACAGGAACACACAGGAACGCTACAGAAATGCTGCAGGAACACACAGGAACTCTGCAGGAACACACAGGAACTCTGCAGGAACACACAGGAACGCTACAGGAACACACAGGAACGCTGCAGGAACACACAGGAACACTGCAGGAACACACAGGAATGCTGCAGGAACACACAGGAACACTGCAGGAACACACAGTAACACTGCAGGAACACACAGGAACGCTGCAGGAACACACAGGAACACTGCAGGAACACACTGGAACGCTGCAGGAACACACAGGAACGCTGCAGGAACACACTGGAACGCTGCAGGAACGTTGCAGGAACACACAGGAACGCTGCAGGAACACACAGGAACGCTGCAGGAACACTGGAACGCTGCAGGAACACACAGGAACACTGCAGGAACACACAGGAACGCTGCAGGAACACACAGGAACACTGCAGGAACACACAGGAACGCTGCAGGAACACACAGGAACACTGCAGGAACACACTGGAACGCTGCAGGAACACACAGGAACGCTGCAGGAACACACTGGAACACTGCAGGAACACACTGGAACGCTGCAGGAACACACAGGAACGCTGCAGGAACACACTGGAACGCTGCAGGAACGTTGCAGGAACACACAGGAACGCTGCAGGAACACACAGGAACGCTGCAGAAACACAGGAACGCTGCAGGAACACTGCAGGAACACACAGGAACGCTGCAGGAACACACAGGAACGCTGCAGGAACACACTGGAACGCTGTAGGAACGTTGCAGGAACACACAGGAACGGTGCAGGAACACACAGGAACGCTGCAGGAACACTGGAACGCTGCAGGAACACACAGGAATGCTGCAGGAACACACAGGAATGCTGCAGGAACACTCTGGAATGCTGCAGGAACACACAGGAACGCTGCAGGAACACACAGGAACGCTGCAGGAACACACAGGAACGCTGCAGGAACGTTGCAGGAACACACAGGAACGCTGCAGGAATGTTGCAGGAACACACAGGAACGTTGCAGGAACACACAGGAACGCTGCAGGAACGTTGCCGGAACGCTGTGGCCCGTGTCTGTAGACCCTCTGCCATCACTCTCAGGAAGAGCCTACAGTAATGGTGCTGGTATTGATTTCTATTGTTCTCAGAGTGCAGCACTAAACCGTGTAACATAAGTTTAACAAAAAGCAAAATGGTGCAATTATACAAGCGAACCCTTTGATAAAAGCACCATTCACACCTTAATACGAACAGACAGAGTCTTAAATCACTGCTGGCCAGTAATTAGCTGACGATCATCATTAAGATTGCGACACTTTAATGAATGTTTGTCAACGAGATGCCAATAAGAGTTATTTCATTATTTGACAATACATTGCAATTTCATCTACTTTAATCTACCTTGGGTAATTGCTAGAATTCTCTTTTGGCCGATTGGCTCTTCACTAAACGTCTGCTGGATGAGCTGATATTTCTCCCAGAATAACACATCAATGTCAACGCATCTGCAGACGAGCCAATAAAAAAAATCTACCTGCATAAAATAGTTCCAACATCACACGAGGGAAATGTCAGGGGGTTTTGATGGCCGTGGCCCTCTGATTCGGGCAGTATTGACACGGCTCAAAGGAAAGTGAATGTAGTTCAAAGCCCTGCTGAAAACACACAGTCCTGACACACACACACACACACACACACACACACACACACACACACACACACACACACACACACAAAACAACCCAAAACCACCAGCTGACCTCTTAGCAGTAGCACTCATTACCATAAGTGTGTCCTAATATCCCAGACAGGAAGGGTATGGTAAGGGTGTAGTAAGGGTATGGTAAGGGTGTAGTAAGGGTTTGGTAAGGGTGTAGTAAGGGTATGGTAAGGGTGTAGTAAGGGTATGGTAAGGGTGTAGTAAGGGTATGGTATGGGTGTAGTAAGGGTATGGTAAGGGTGTAGTAAGGGTATGGTATGGGTGTAGTAAGGGTATGGTAAGGGTGTAGTAAGGGTTTGGTATGGGTGTAGTAAGGGTATGGTAAGGGTGTAGTAAGGGTATGGTAAGGTTGTAGTAAGGGTATGGTAAGGGTGTAGTAAGGGTATGGTATGGGTGTAGTAAGGGTATGGTAAGGGTGTAGTAAGGGTATGGTATGGGTGTAGTAAGGGTATGGTAAGGGTGTAGTAAGGGTTTGGTATGGGTGTAGTAAGGGTTTGGTAAGGGTGTAGTAAGGGTTTGGTATGGGTGTAGTAAGGGTATGGTAAAGCTTCACAAAGAAAATGATATAAACATGACAAATGACCTCCAGGTGTTGTTAGACTGCGATTCTCCTCAGGAACTCTACAGTAAACGCAGGTGACATAGATAAATGGAGACTCTAGTTGATCTCCAGACTAACGCATCATGTCAGGCCGACAGTGCTGAACTAAACTCTACCACTGTGAGCCGGTGCAAACTGGTCTTCACACAGGTCTGATAACAGGAGTTATTAATAGGACAGTGTCTTCCAGTCTACGCTATTGATAGTGATTTGTCGAAGACGAGGTGGTATAAAATACTTCACCCTGCCAAACGGTGAGTAACATCAGCAGTGTTGGAATTACACCAGCACAGACGTCCTGTCTGAAAGGAAATAACTCCAGGACAAACAACACAGTGGAGTTTTGATCAGTGCGCGTGTGTTTTTCTTCCGTATGCGAGCAAACTTCAGACTCCATCAGCACACACATCCCAGACTGCTGGGCTGACCTTTCTGCATTCACTGTTTTATGTCTTCTGAGCACTTCAAGCCTGCAGGGACAGAAATGGATTATTCTCCTCAACCTTTAATCACACAACATCTTATTTGTCATAGAAGTAAACCGCACGCTCTGCTGTGTTGTATCGACTGCCGTCTGGTTCCCTAGTTTAGCACCATCTTCAGTGGGACCGTGTTTTGTTGTCTACAGCACGCGGGCTCTTGGGCGCTGTGTTTTATCGCCCTACCTTAACACGGCTGCAACTTAGAGATTCAGATCGATAGAGAAAGGTCCAGTGGGACGGGTAAATCGTCATCTAGTGGCAGAACATTCGCCCCGGAGATCGGGCCCGGCGGCTGAGCCGCTGACGGCCGCGCGTGCCTTTGGCGTGGCGGTAATTACAAGCCTTGGCTGGTGCACTGTGGGTTAATGATGGTCCGAAAGACCTGGGTGAGCCCGTTGGTCCGTCAGGTACGTTGTACTGCGCGACGACCCAACTGGATGACCGTGAACGAGATGTGGGGAGAACTAGCTGTTCGCGGGGAGGATTGATTCCTGAATCCGCCTGGTAGTCTCCATACTTATAAATTATAATCTGACACTAGCCTTAGAGGAACCTTGTGCAGCAAGATTTAGATAAATGATGAGTTAGATAAGTAGGTGCCACAGGGTATCTGATACATAATTAGTTCTCCAGAAGAGATCACAGCCTTGGAGCCTGGTGTCTTTAGGTCATTAGAGAGACAAAGTCTCTGAACTGTTCAGCTTGTTATCACCTTGCCTGAACAGAGGTAGGCTTGACAGGTTGGGCTGGGGCCGAATCCACTGGGAATGTATTGAATTTCATTTAATCCCATTAATGTGGAGAGCATTGAATTCCATTTAATTCAATTCATGTTGTCATGCAGGCAGAAGCTTCCGAAATTCCATTCCATCAAAATCTTCAAACCAAACTCTTCACAAGAATAAACACATGGCTGCACACGACCTAAAGCATGAGACCTGTTCGTCTTTCTCCATTATGGGCTCCAAGCTGAAAATATCCCTGGGAGAATCTACATGTGGCGACGGGCTGAGTGTGTGTATGTAGGACAGTCTTCTGCTAGGACTCCAGAGTAATCAGGCTCTTGGTGGGTGGCTGATGGCAGTTACAAACTGCTACAGACAGGCCTTTGAACCACTTGGGGAAATCACTAATAAACTTTATAATTATGCTTGACGGCAAGATTTTATTATATTGTTACTGCAGTCATATGTACTCTGTATCCTACAACGATAGGATTCTTGTTGCATTCAACATGTAAATTAACATATGATTAATTAACTTGAAGTGTTTACAATCCTCAGATGTGTTAACATTCTCCTCCTCACAGTCTGGGTGTTTGACTCTGAGGACAGACCTGTGGGCCTGGTTCTCTGGGGGTTTGTCTCTGAGGACAGACCTGTGGGCCTGGTTCTCTGGGGGTTTGTCTCTGAGGACAGACCTGTGGGCCTGGTTCTCTGGGGGTTTGACTCTGAAGGCAGACCTGTGGGCCTGGTTCTCTGGGTGTTTGTCTCTGAAGGCAGACCTGTGGGCCTGGTTCTCTGGGGGTTTGACTCTGAAGGCAGACCTGTGGGCCTGGTTCTCTGGGTGTTTGTCTCTGAAGGCAGACCTGTGGGCCTGGTTCTCTGGGTGTTTGTCTCTGAAGGCAGACCTGTGGGCCTGGTTCTCTGGGTGTTTGACTCTGTATGGAGTTAACAGCTGCTGTGATAACGTTCGCTTCATTCACACTGCTCACTTTAGTAGGAACACAAATGGACTCAGTGAGTAGAACAGGAGAAATATTAGCACACAGAGGGAGAGAGAGAGACAAATAGAGGGAAAGAGAAAGAAAAGAAAGAAAAAGAGCTAGATCAATATTAAGTTAAAGAGACAGTGGAGTGGAGACAGAGAGAACAAAGAAAGAGAGAAAAAGGCAGCCAACTGAAATCAAAACAAAGAGAGATAAGGGGAGAAAGACAGAGAAGGACAGAGAGAGAGAAATAGAGAAAGAGAGAGAAGGAAAGAGAGAAGGAAGGAAAGAGAAAGAGAAAAAAAGTGAGTGAGAGAGAGAACGAGAAAAGGGTTATTTAGAGAGAGACAGATACAGAGAAGGTCAGAGAGAGAGCGAGAGAGTCAGACGGAGCACAGCTGCGGGCGGAGGGGTGCGGTGAAGGGGGCCTGACCGTCGGCCGAGCAGCCTGTGGAGCCGTCACTGGAGCAGTAGCGCATCTCGATCCTCTGCCGGCCCACCTCCAGCAGGCTTGGCTCCGGGACCCGAGCCTTGCATGTGTAGCGGAACCTCTGCTCGTAATGGCCGCCGTTATCCGAGATGTTCACGGGAGTCCACGGCGTCCATGGTGTGGTCTTCTTCAGGTCCAGGCAGGGCAGCGTGTTGCAGGACTGATATTCCTAAGAAAAGACAAGAAGGAGAAAGACTGAACTCAAAAGTTGGGAAGTTTGCTGTGGTGTCAGTGCTGAGTGCTGTTTGGCTTCCCGTTGTCGTTTGACTGGGTCCTGTGGACCGTATTCATTACCCATTACTCTCTGTGCTCAGCATGGTAGCAAACCAGAAAAGGTCATGGATCGAGTTTAATTTACAGTAGAGAACTGGGAGTAAACCTAGAAGAGAAAGGGAAATACAAACAACCCAACAAACGAATAAAAGAAAGAACAAATGCACAAATGAACACATGACATCACAACACGAGTCAGAGCAGCAGTTCCAGCAGCAGCTCAGAAGATCGCCCCCTACTGGCGTGAAGTTATAGTGAAGAGCAGAGATACAAGACAGCCAGGACACCCATTCTATAACTACTCCCTCTTAAATACAGACATTTGCACCCTGCTATGCCTTCACATGAAGTTGTTACAATATATTGATTTAGCTTTCTGTGTTATTTTATTAGTATTCTAATGATATTCTATTATTCTATTCTATCCTATTTCTATTCTATTTCTATCAGTTAGAATATCTCAAAAAGTGCCTTAGTGTAAATTTGTTTTTGGACATCTAAATGAATTGGCTTAAAAACCCAAGAGGCAAACATTGCAGCTAAATCATAAATGCTCATTTGGCATAGTTCTGAGCTGGGGCTGATTTCCATTCTATTCAGACCCAACATGGATGCCAGACACGGGCAGAAATAAGAAAAGATAAAGGTCTTCTGTGCATGACCAGCACCCTCTCACAAGGGACTCTGCGACAGAGGAAGTTGCCTTTGGCAGCAAGCCTCAAGTGCCCCGCTTCTAACAATGAGCATCCATTACCCCACCTCCTACAGAGAGACACAAATCTGCTCCTACAGAAAGCCTCTGTTGCCCCGCCTCCTCCAATGCATGCAGCATCACTGGTCCGCCTCCTACAGTGAGCCCTCACTGCCACACCTCCTACAGTAAGTCATCATTACCCCACCTTGTGCAGACCTTATATTGCCCCGCCTTCTTCAAACATTGATCCGCCTCCTACAGTGAGCTGCCTGCCTTCTGCTCTTTCTCACATAAGAAACATGAAAGGAAAGTCAAGGTTAAAGGTTAAAGGTTATAGATGTGGGCAAACTACTAGTGCATTGCTGCAAGCAGCAGTCATAGTTCCGTTTGTTGACTCAGTCATCACAGTTCCGTTTGTTGACGCAGTCATCACAGTTCTATTTGTTGACGAGCAGTTGTCACAGTTCCATTCGTTAACTCTGTCGTCACAGTTCCGTTTGTTAACGCAGTCGCCACAGTTCCGTTTGTTAACGCAGTCGCCACAGTTCTGTTTGTTAACACAAGACTGTTAGAAACATAGCAGCAGTGGTGGTAAAACAACCTGCTTTATAAATGCTGCTTCTATGTCTAAAAATCAAATAAACAAAGAAAAAGCAAACAAATGTAAGACACCACAAAATGAGAAACACCTACGAAGCGCCTGAGAAGCAAATACATGCAACATAATATTTCAGCAGACAAATACACATTTAAGAGGTAATACTTCAGCAGACAGGCAACTCTTGTGTTTGTGTGTTCTTTTTGAAAACTGGTTTTGAAACTACAGACCTAGGGTGAATATTTAATGGGAAGGGGAAGCATTTTCCTACAGCTTACACTTGGCCCATAATTAGGGTCTCCTACTAAACCAGTGTCTCTTATCCCCCACACTCAAACACACAACCAAAAAACACAACCAACATAAACAGAACATCAAAGCCCAAGCTGGTGACTTCCCTTCACAACGAGTGAGAGTTATGGCAAACCATCGTGTTACATTAGAGATCTAAATAAGGCTATATTACATGAAATTGCATCAAGAATATTGTTTTTACAAACTGATAAAAGACTGAAATCTGTTCAAGAGAATAACCACAAATCATTCTCAGTGATTTTAAGAAGACAAGCATGACATGAAAAACAAACCCAGGCAAAACTAATATTTCACCCTCTAGTAAGAATCACTGTAACATCTCTGTTTTAGGATTTTGTGTAAAATGATAGCTCTGCAGAACGCACTCAGACGTGTCTGGTGGAAAGGGAATGCTAAATTGAATTAAATTAGAACCCCCCTCCTCCTGGTCGGGGACATTACCATGCACCCCAGCCTGTGTGGTGAGCAACGTATTTTGCTGATGACACTCATTGAACTGGCTGTGTTCCATCTGCAGTCTGCGTCTGGATCATAATGGCAAACATCAGGCAAATTTGATCCAAACTACAGCAAGAGAATCAATTCAGTTCGGTGTCCATGAGGAAGCACAATGCGAGTGTCTGGGGAGAGACGGTGGCGTGCTGTCTGAGCAGGACAGGATCTTCCTTATTGTTCTTCTAACAGGACATCCTAACCTGGGTTTGTCCTGGACATTCTAACCTGGGTTTATCCTGGACATTCTAACCTGGGTTTGTTCTGGACATTCTAACCTGGGTTTGTCCTGGACATCCTAACCTGGGTTTGTCCCCGACATCCTAACCTGAGTTTGTCCTGGACATCCTAACCTGGGTTTGTCCTGGACATTCTAACCTGGGTTTGTCTTGGACATCCTAACCCGGGTTTGTCCTGGTCATCCTAACCCTGGTTTGTCCTGGTCATCCTAACCTGGGTTTGTCCTGGACATTCTAACCTGGGTTTGTTCTGGACATTCTAACCTGGGTTTGTCCTAGACATCCTAACCTGGGTTTGTCCCTGACATCCTAACCTGAGTTTGTCCTGGACATCCTAACCTGGGTTTGTCCTGGACATTCTAACCTGGGTTTGTCCTGGACATCCTAACCCGGGTTTGTCCTGGTCATCCTAACCCAGGTTTGTCCTGGTCATCCTAACCTGGGTTTGTCCTGGACATCCTAACCTGGGTTTGCACTGGACATTCTAACCTGGGTTTGTCTTGGACAACCTAACCCGGGTTTGTCCTGGTCATCCTAACCTGGGTTTGTCCAGTACATTCATTTGGACTGCTAGAAAACCAGGAGAGGACTTATATTCTCTTAGCTAGAGATGAGCCCCCCACGCCTGGGGAGGAATAGTGGCAGGGAGGCCAGGCATCAGATCACCATCTTCAGCATTACACACACACACACACACACACACACACACACACACACACACACACACACACACACACACACACACACACACACACACACACACACACACACACACACACATACCCCTTCTGGTGTGTGAGAATTAAAAGCAATTTGCTCACTCCATAAGCCTGGTCCCTCTGTGCATCTCTTAGCCCAGTCTCACCTGAGGGACGGTCCAGCAGGCGCCGGTGCCAAGACAAATACGCTCAATTATCAGCACAGAAGAGACGCCATGCTCCTACCACAGCCTCCGCTGCACTTACCTCCTCTCCACAGTACTAATACTCCCACTCCATAGTACTAATGCCTCCTCTCCACAGTACTAATACACCCTCTCCACAGTACTAATACCCCCTCTCCACATTACTAATACCCCCACTCCACAGTACTAATACTCCCACTCCATAGTACTAATACACCCTCTCCACAGTACTAATACCCCCTCTCCACAGTACTAATACACCCTCTCCACAGTACTAATACTCCCTTTCCACAGTACTAATACACCCTCTCCACAGTACTAATACTCCCATTCCATAGTACTAATACACCATCTCCACAGTACTAATACCCCTCTCCACAATACTAATACACCCTCTCCACAGTACTAATACACCCTCTCCACAGTACTAATACCCCCTTTCCACAGTACTAATACACCCTCTCCACAGTACTAATACTCCCATTCCATAGTACTAATACACCATCTCCACAGTACTAATACCCCTCTCCACAATACTAATACACCCTCTCCACAGTACTAATACCCCCTCTCCACAGTACTAATACACCCTCTCCACAGTACTAATACCCCTCTTCACAGTACTAATACTCCCATTCCACAGTACTAATACACCCTCTCCACAGTACTAATACTCCCTCTCCACAGTACTAATACCCCCTCTCCACAGTACTAATACTCCCACTCCATAGTACTAATACACCCTCTCCACAGTACTAATACACCTTCTCCACAGTACTAATGCCCCCTCTCCACATTACTAATACCTCCTCTCCACAGTACTAATACTCCCACTCCATAGTACTAATACACCCTCTCCACAGTACTAATACACCCTTTCCACAGTACTAATACCCCCTCTCCACAGTACTAATACTCCCACTCCATAGTACTAATGCCTCCTCTCCACAGTACTAATACACCCTCTCCACAGTACTAATACCCCCTCTCCACATTACTAATACCCCCACTCCACAGTACTAATACTCCCACTCCATAGTACTAATACACCATCTCCACAGTACTAATACCCCTCTCCACAATACTAATACACCCTCTCCACAGTACTAATACACCCTCTCCACAGTACTAATACCCCCTTTCCACAGTACTAATACACCCTCTCCACAGTACTAATACTCCCATTCCATAGTACTAATACACCATCTCCACAGTACTAATACCCCTCTCCACAATACTAATACACCCTCTCCACAGTACTAATACCCCTCTCCACAGTACTAATACACCCTCTCCACAGTACTAATACCCCTCTTCACAGTACTAATACTCCCATTCCACAGTACTAATACACCCTCTCCACAGTACTAATACCCCCTCTCCACAGTACTAATACACCCTCTCCACAGTACTAATACCCCCTTTCCACAGTACTAATACACCCTCTCCACAGTACTAATACCCCTCTCCACAGTACTAATACTCCCATTCCATAGTACTAATACACCATCTCCACAGTACTAATACTCCCTCTCCACAGTACTAATACCCCCTCTCCACAATACTAATACCCCCCCTCTCCACAGTACTAATACTCCCATTCCATAGTACTAATACACCCTCTCCACAGTACTAATACACCTTCTCCACAGTACTAATACTCCCATTCCATAGTACTAATACACTCTCTCCACAGTACTAATACCCCCTCTCCACAGTACCAATACCCCCTCTCCATAGTACTAATACCCCTCTCCACAGTACTAATACACCCTCTCCACAGTACTAATACACCCTCTCCACAGTACTAATACAGCTCCAGACGGATTCACATCTCAACCTGACTTGACTGCGGATGATTTTTTGTTGAATTGATTAATTCATTGTCATTATACATGCAACATCAACATGGCAGAAACATGGAGAGAGACAGATAGACAGGGAGATAGAGAGACAGATGTCAGTCTGTATTCTCACATTCCTTGGAGGAAGCTAAGGAGAAAGGTAATCGATCAATATTACCCAGCAGGGAGTGTGTCAGTGTGCACAGTACAGACTGTGATCACGGCTGCTTCATCCCCCTGTGAATGCATCGCCCTTGTCTCCTGACAGACCACTGGTCATGTGACCATCCTGCTTCAGCTGGGCTTCTGATTTGAGAAGTCAGGAGCACACAGCACTGGCCACCTTCCCAGTCATAGAATTTTTTACAAAAATTACTTTAGCACTTAAATGTTTTGTCAATACAGGCAATGGAAATGGACATTGTTGATAAATTCTAGCATAAAACTTTACAAAGTACTTAAGTTTTTAAGGGCTAAAGCAATTTTCATAAAAAAACACTTTGAATTGATGGCATGACCAATAACTTGAACAATGTGTTTTAGAACAAAATTCTGTTTAACCTGATTAAATCTGAAAATTCTAAAAATAACTAAATGTGCATCATAAACATTTTACTAATTTTAATTTCATGCTGCCTGAAGACCACTGTGCAGTGGTCCAAGTCAGAAACAGCCTAACTTGTGAACACTGACATACTACCTCATTAGACCTGATTGATTTTGTTTCACCCCCACCCCTCCACGCACATGCAATTACAGTTTGGTAATTAATGTTGGACGTGATGCACACCACCACAATGACATTTCCCTACTGCATAAAACCCCCATTAAACCTCCTCAACTTTACTTTTAAAAATAAACCCATTAAAATAGTTCTTTCATGGTAGCAAAGATCATATGGAACGGTATTAATAATTAGGTGCCTTGGCTGAAATACTGGAAGGGAGGGGAGTGCTTACAGCAGTTGGTCATGTTAACATGTTGCCATTCTTGTCAACACACACCACTCAAGAGATATCTCTAACATACACACACAATCACACACGAGCATGGACACACACGTATGCATACTGAGATGCTATAATCAAATATAATAGATGGTATAATAATAATCATATGTAATCAGGCAACAGAAAGTTAAGCCTCTGCTTGCTTTCTTTCATCACAAGCAAATTCATCCAGTTGCACTTGGAGGAGGAGATGAGACCTAAATGTCCTCCTGGTCTAGTGTCCAGTTTCCTCACAGCTGGAGTATTGCCAACTAACTCACAATATGATACTAAGTGCTGTACAGGTGTAGCGATTTGATATATCACGATACATCATGATACTGCAATTGAATGAAAACATGTAAAACAATCAAGTCAAGCAAACAAAAGAACATTGGAATTTGTGAAACTGTCATACTATTAAAGAGACAAATATAATAACATGTGAGCTGATGCCTCAGAATTAGAAAGCATATTGCCTTTTCGAACAGAACTGGTATTATCACCAAGTCCTGCATCACACAAACTACTATCTTCACATCTTTAGTAGGCACATCATCCATACTAAATTCTAGAACTGAGTGTAAATATAGATAAATAACTAGATAAATGAATATTAATGCAAGGTTTAAATATACCTTTGCAAACTGACCGATCACGGTTTGAGCGCAACATTCCTGGCAGCTGTCATGTGGCCTTCGGTGGCCAAGCCGCATATCTGGTGGACAATTATGCTGCTGTTTTTCCACCAATCATGATGCACAGTGGTGCATAATTAGCTGATGAATTTCAATCAAGTACAGTGAAGCAGGACAAGCCTTGGCCTCATTATCACAGGTCGTTATCAGCCTGGAAAACAGTGACCAGCCGAAGCCAGAATGAAGCAGGCACACGTCTGTGACCTTTGAACTCAACCAGTTCTTAGTGCTATTTCTGAGAGAATATGTCTCTCTGTCTCACAGTGTAATTACACGTAGACCAGTCAGACAACCCAATTAAAGTCCTCTTCACCTCTCCACAAAGGGAGGATGTGTCATCTGTGGAACGTAATGAAATGGGAATGAACAGCAGAGGGAAATGTGGGTAATGCACTGACCTCCACCCTTCCGTCCTCCCATCTCACACTCCACCCCTCCATCCCCCATCTCACACTCCACCCCTCCATCTCACCCCATCCCCTCTGTCCATCCGTCACATCCACTGCAATACAACAATATCTGGTGGTTGTTCTCTCAGTAGGCTGGTAGATGTAGTAGCAGTAATAAATTGAATCACACACACACACACACACACACACACACACACATATATATATATATATATATACGCACATACATACATATATGTGTGTGTTTGTGTGTGTGTGTGTGTGTGTGTGTGTGTGTGTGTGTGTGTGTGTTGGAATTCATGAGAGGTTTTTTGTGTAAGTATTTATGACAGACTTTAGACAGATTGCCTCAGGAAAAAAAAAGAAATGAAATACACATGACTCCACCCCCTTCCCCCCCCTTCCCCCCCCCCCCCCCCCCCCCACACACACACACACACACACACACACACATACACACACACACACAAGAACACATGCTCGCACGCACAAACACATGAAAGCATATACACTTTGAAAAAGGGCATCTGAACCTGAACACATGCCATTGTTACTAAAACTAAAACCTCAGTGCCTGAACCTGAACATGTCTTACACATGCCACTGCTACATCCTTGCAAAATGGAAACCTCAGTAGCCTTTTATTAAAAATCCCATTTATTCACAAAAGTTCCATAATAGTTTCCCTGTCACACGATCAAACACCTACACTACACTACCACTGTCTGTGGTTGGCAAAGCCAGCACATATAACCATGTGATGACCACAGACATGACCATGTGATGACCACAAACATGACCATGTGAGGACCACACACATGACCATGTGAGGACCACAGACATGACCATGTGAGGACCACAGACATGACCATGTGAGGACCGCACCACAAACATTACCATGTGAGGACCACAGACATGACCATGTGAGGACCACAGACATGACCATGTGAGGACCGCACCACAAACATGACCATGTGAGGACCGCACCACAGACATGACCATGTGAGGACCACAGACATGACCATGTGAGGACCGCACCACACACATGACCATGTGAGGACCACAGACATGACCATGTGAGGACCGCACCACAAACATGACCATGTGAGAACCGCACCAACCATAGACATGACCATGTGAGGACCGCACTACAGACATGACCATGTGAGGACCGCACCACAGACATGACCATGTGAGGACCACAGACATGACCATGTGAGGACTGCACCACAAACATGACCATGTGAGGACCGCACCACAGACATGACCATGTGAGGACCGCACTACAGACATGACCATGTGAGGACCGCACCACAGACATGACCATGTGAGGACCACAGACATGACCATGTGAGGACCGCACTACAGACATGACCATGTGAGGACCACACTACAGACATGACCATGTGAGGACCACATACATGACCATGTGAGGACCGCACCACAGACATGACCATGTGAGAACCACACTACAGACATGACCATGTGAGGACCGCACTACAGACATGACCATGTGAGGACCACAGACATGACCATGTGAGGACTGCACCACAGACATGACCATGTGAGGACCACACTACAGACATGACCATGTGAGGACCGCACCACAGACATGACCATGTGAGGACCGCACCACACACATGACCATGTGAGGACCACAGACATGACCATGTGAGGACCGCACTACAGACATGACCATGTGAGGACCACACCACACACATGACCATGTGAGGACCACAGACATGACCATGTGAGGACCGCACCACAGACATGACCATATGAGGACCGCACTACAGACATGACCATGTGAGGACTGCACTACAGACATGACCATTGTTCCCAAGGGCAGACGAGGGGAAAGCTTACTGGGACAAAACACTGCACAGCCACAATGGGATAGACTAAAAACAAACAAACAAACAAACAAACAACAACAACAACAACAAGCCCTGAGTACCAGATGTTAGCAGTGGTGACTATGAGAGGTTTTCCTGGAATCTATGTCAGTACGATTTGCATGAGACTGGTGCAATATGCACCATTTAATTATAGAAGCTCCGATGCTCAGTTTATCTACACTGTAACACTGTAGCAATGACCTCAGCGAACACAAGACGCGTCTGGCTTCCAGCTTACACCCAGGAGAACTGTTAAGGATGTGTATTCGGGGGAAGTGTATCCTCTCACTCACAGGACGGGAGCCCTACATGATTGCACCGCCCGTCTGTGTCTATGATGCCCGCTTTACTGTGGCCACATGCCAGTATAAATGAAAGCGCACAGGTGAACTCTCCGTGTGTGACGTACCACGCTGCATCCGGGACATTCGTTCCCATTCTCGCAGTTCCGGCGACGGGATTGGACCCCTCCTCCACATGGCACTGTGCAGCGTTCCCATGGCGACCATGCTGACCAATAGACATGAGGAGGGCAAGGGAGATGCTCATTACAGTATCTGAAAGGAAGCCAAACAAATGCAGATTATTACAAGGACAGAAAAACGATCCGTTTCTTCAGAATCTCGCTTTATATTTTAAACAGACTATTAATAAACATAAAGCCAAGAACAAATAAACTCTAAAGCAAGCAAACGTTAATTAGACACATGAAGACAAGTATGGACCACACACACACACACACACACACACACACACACACACACACACACATACACACACACATACACACACACACAAACGTGGAGTTGATCACACTCACAAGTGTACAAACTCACAAACACATACACACAAACGCATACAAGCACACTCACACACACACAAAAACACACAAACAGACACACACTCACATAAAAATGAATAACTGCAATTTGCTCATCAACCCTGAGGACCAGGCCAAAGGATGAGCTTACAAAAACAACTGAGACCTGAGACACACACACACACACACACACACACACACACACACACACACACACACACACACACACACACACACACACACTACATGTCAATGCTATAAAACCGAACTGTAGAGAGAATGACTGCAGTCAGACATTTCATTTTGCCTCCCTTTCATTTCCATAGGAATCAGTGGTAGTTTTGGAATAGGCTGTTTACACTAGAATGGGCTTTATGAATCGCTCGCGTTTAAGTGCAGGGCTACATCTGCCCTGCCCTGCCAGATCTGAAGAGCTCTGAGCCAAACCAAATGGGCAGAACTAGAAACTAACTGCAGCCCTTCCCAGTGAGCGACTCTCTGGTAACACACACAGACCACTTCGCTGACATTCACCGTTATAAACAAGGCTTATAAACTTCACAGTTCTGTTGGAAAACTCATGAACGTGAGAGCACTGGCACTGAAGAACTTATTTTTATCCACAATGCACTACATCGCTGCCCCACAACACACTGCATGTCATAACGCAGTGTTGAGGTCCTCCCACTGAACAGGCTCAGACGGGGAGGGAGTGTGTAAATGGGAATGAACAGGCAGGTCTGTGGGCGGAGCCATCGATCATAACAACCTTCTGGGTGTGGCGTGGAAAGAAGGTCCAGTGATCCATATGGAGAAAGATTTATGACACACCCACTGGCAATTAGTGTACGCAAACAGCATTTGTCCAAACTGCGTCTGTCCTCTTAAACAAGCTCAGCGTTCCTCTGATGAGGACAGGAGTGGGGAGGAGCAGAAAGCATCTGCCTGAGAACCACAAACATGCCCATTTCTCAAACCATTCTCAGGCAGAACATTGATCCACGATGCTGCTCCAACGTTCGCGCTTCCTCGAGATGTTGCCGAGACATGGTAGGCTCATGGAGCACTGCAGTCTGGCAGCAGAGAGATATCACACACACACACACACACACACACACACACACACACACACACACACACACACACACACACACACAGATATGGCACTCTGGGAGTAGTGTTCCAATTCAAACACACACACACACACACACACACACACACACACACACACACACACACACACACACACACACACACACACACACACACAGATATGGCACTCGAGGAGGAGCGTTCCTAGTCAAAAACACACACACACACACACACACACACACACACACACACACACACACACACACACACACACATACATACAGTTATGACACTCTTTGAGGAGTGTTCCAAGACACATACACACACACACATACAAACGCACACACATATGCACACACACACATGCTCACATGCACACGGACATGCTCAGAACTGAATGGGATTGGGATTAAGATCCTCTAGTGGCCTCAGGAAGAAGCCTAATCTCTCCATTCCTTTCCCTTCACTCACTCACACATACACACACACACACACACACACACACACACACACACACACACACACACACCTGACAACTGACTGTGGCAGGCCCATTTGGAGGTCTTTGCCATCTGGCAACTGTGTGAAAGACCCAGTGCAGCACCCTGTCTGTGACTGCACACACACACACACACACACACACACACACACACACACACACACACACACACACACACACACACACACACACACACACACACACACACACACACAAGCTGAATACCTTTGAACAGATGCCCAGCTGCCCAGCAGAAAAGACCCCCCCATAAAAAGCTCTCACTTATTATTACCAACTGAAGCGAGTCCCAGTGAAAGGCCGGGGCTGGCAGGGAGAGCCCCACCTCGGACGGGAACAAGAATGCACCTCCCTGTCCTCCCGCTCCCGCTCCAACTCCTGCTACCAGTCAGACAAAAGCCTCCACCGCAGCTCCGCCCACACCCCCCGCCGGCAGAGACGGGAGCCCCGCCCGGCCGCTTCACACGCGCATCTCGCGCTATTGTTCACGGCTCTGTGCGCTAAGGTGCTGCGCTAAAGGGAACAGGTACAGAACACTGGGGGTGTCTCACACACACACACACACACACACACACACACACACACACACACACACACACACACACACACACAGACACACACACACACACACACACACACACACACACACAGACACACACACACACACACACACACACACACACACACACACGCCCTGAGCCAGACTCGCACTCCGCCTGCGTCTTTTAGCTGATTATTCACAGTCATCACAGCCTGCCACTGGAAGACACGAAGGCCACGGCACCTTGGACAGGGGGCGGGATGGGTGTTCTTTAACACCCCGCCACAGTCAAGCTAGATGCTCCGCTGAACTCTCTGCCTCTGGTGCGTGTGTAGCTTTGTGTGTGTGTTCCCATGGCAACATAAGAGAGTGTGAGAGAGAGGGAGGGAGAGAAGAGAGAGAGAGGGAGAAAGAGAGGGGGAGAGAGAGAAAGAGAAGACAGGGAGAGAGGAGGGAGAGAGGGAGAGAGAAAGAGGGAGAGAAGAGTGAGAGGGAGAGAGAGGGAGAGAGGAAGACAGGTTGTGTGAGAACTTATCTCGTCTTGCAGGCTGAAGGGACCAGGAAGGAGCCACAGGATAGAGGTCAATACAACAATGACACAGAGGTCAATACGATGTCATCACAGAGGTCGATACTACGACATCTCAGAGGTCAATACAGCAACATCACAGAGGTCAATACAATGACGACACATCGGTTATCCTCATCACCAGTAGTACTAGTACTAGAAAACTACAGCACAAACCCTCTAAGTTCAGCTGCGCAAGCCGCCGTCTGCATACCGGTGATTGATTCTGATGCACGTCATCGCATTATGTTGATCTTACAGTAAAGGGCTATCAGAGTGCAGGCCTAACTTGACAAAGGAGGTGATGTGATGACAGAGGAGATGATGTGATGATAAAGGAGATGATGTGATGACAGAGGAGATGATGTGATGATAAAGGAGATGATGTGATGATAAAGGAGGTGATGTGATGACAGAGGAGATGATGTGATGACAGAGGAGATGATGTGATGATAAAGGAGATGATGTGATGACAGAGGAGATGATGTGATGATAAAGGAGATTGATGTGATGATAAAGGAGGTGATGTGATGATAAAGGAGGTGATGTGATGACAGAGGAGATGATGTGATGATAAAGGAGGTGATGTGATGACAGGAGATTATGTGATGACAGGAGATGATGTGATGATAAAGGAGATGATGTCATGACAGAGGAGATGATGTGATGATAAAGGAGGTGATGTGATGATAAAGGAGGTGATGTGATGACAGAGGAGATGATGTGATGACAGAGGAGATGATGTGATGATAAAGGAGGTGATGTGATGATAAAGAAGGTGATGTGATGATAATGGAGGTGATGTGATGACAGAGGAGATGATGTGATGATAAAGGAGATGATGTGATGATAAAGGAGGTGATGTGATGATAAAGGAGGTGATGTGATGACAGAGGAGATGATGTGATGATAAAGGAGGTGATGTGATGACAGAGGAGATGATGTGATGGCAGAGGAGATGATGTGATGATAAAGGAGATGATGTGATGATAAAGGAGGTGATGTGATGATAAAGGAGGTGATGTGATGATAAAGGAGATGATGTGATGATAATGGAGGTGATGTGATGATAATGGAGGTGATGTGATGACAGAGGAGATGATGTGATGATAAAGGAGATGATGTGATGATAAAGGAGGTGATGTGATGACAGAGGAGATGATGTGATGACAGAGGAGATGATGTGATGATAAAGGAGGTGATGTGATGATAAAGGAGATGATGTGATGACAAAGAAGAAGATATGATGATAAAGGAGGTGATGTGATGATAAAGGAGATGATGTGATGATAAAGGAGATGATGTGATGATAAAGAAGGTGATGTGATGATAATGGAGGTGATGTGATGATAAAGAAGGTGATGTGATGATAAAGGAGGTGATGTGATGATAAAGCAGATGATGTGATGATAACGGAGATGATGTGATGACAGAGGAGGTGATGTGATGACAGAGGAGATGATATGTTGATAAAGGAGATGATGTGATCATAAAGGAGGTGATGTGACGATAAAAGAGATGATGTGATGACAAAGGAGATGATATGATGATAAAGGAGGTGATGTGATGATAAAGGAGATGATGTGATGATAATGGAGGTGATGTGATGATAAAGAAGGTGATGTGATGATAAAGGAGGTGATGTGATGATAAAGCAGATGATGTGATGATAAAGGAGATGATGTGATGATAAAGGAGATGATGTGATGACAGAGGAGATGATGTGATGATAAAGGAGATGATGTGATGACAGAGGAGATGATGTGATGATAAAGGAGGTGATGTGATGATAAAGGAGGTGATGTGATGATAATGGAGGTGATGTGATGACAGAGGAGATGATGTGATGACAGAGGAGATGATGTGATGACAGAGGAGATGATGTGATGATAAAGTAGGGGATGTGATGACAGAGGAGATGATGTGATGATAAAGGAGATGATGTGATGATAAAGGAGGTGATGTTATGATAAAGGAGATGATGTGATGACAAAGGAGATGATATGATGATAAAGGAGGTGATGTGATGATAAAGGAGGTGATGTGATGATAATGGAGGTGATGTGATGATAAAGAAGGTGATGTGATGATAAAGCAGATGATGTGATGACAGAGGAGATGGTGTGATGATAAAGGAGGTGATGTGATGACAGATGAGATGATGTGATGACAGAGGAGATGATGTGATGATAAAGGAGATGATGTGATGATAAAGGAGGTGATGTGATGATAAAGGAGGTGATGTGATGACAGAGGAGATGATGTGATGATAAAGGAGGTGATGTGATGACAGAGGAGATGATGTGATGACAGAGGAGGTGATGTGATGATAATAGAGGTGATGTGATGATAAAGGAGATGATGTGATGATAATTGAGGTGATGTGATGATAATGGAGGTGATGTGATGATAAAGAAGGTGATGTGATGATAATGGAGGTGATGTGATGACAGAGGAGATGATGTGATGATAAAGGAGATGATGTGATGATAATGGAGGTGATGTGATGATAAAGGAGGTGATGTGATGATAATGGAGGTGATGTGATGATAAAAGAGATGATGTGATGATAATGGAGGTGATGTGATGATAAAGCTCTGGATGATGTGAAGCCCAGACAAGGTGAGTGTGGCACTACAGGGCTGTCTGGCCTTCAGTCTGCAGGACAGCTGTAACAGTGACACATGTGAGGAGGTGTGTACGCGCGCGTGTGTGTGTACGTGTGTGTGTGTGTGTGTGTGTGTGGGCATGTGTGTGTTCGTGCATGTGTGTGTGTGTGTGTGTGTGTGTGTGTGTGTGTGTGTGTGTGTGCACGTGTATGTGTGTGTGTGTGTGTGTGTGTGTGTAATCATGTTAAATCTTAGCAGCCATGCCTACTTGAAAATTCCAGCTATAAATTTCTGTTTCTCATTCTCAGGCTTTGAATAATAGATTAGTGAAAGATGCCACAGAGATGAGCATTAATTTATTTCATTATGCCTCCTGTGTTTTAAACCATTAATAACAACAACAACAACAAAAACAAAAACAACCAAAACAACAACAATAATAATATGACAAGAAATAACAAACACACACATAGAGACGAACAGACACACACACGCGCACACACTCACACATGCGTATGCACACTTACATGAACACACACATCCAAAGAAGACTCTGCTCTTACCGCTCCTCGCGGTTCTGGCCCACACACACCCGGCCACCGTGTCGGGGGGTGGGGTTACTACAGGAACGCTGTCGCACCTGGAAGCCAATCCCACAGGTGGTGCTGCACGGTGTCCATGACGTCCATGGCGTCCACGCGCCGTTCCTGAGGGGACACAGCCGTCGAACACATTCAACACACATCTGCTCAGCTGCTGCAGGTGTTAAGACTGTTGACTAGACAGTGGTATCAATCGGAAGGTTGTGCGCTTGAATTCCATGTCATGCAGCAATGGTTGGGCTCTTAACTCTCTCAACTCTGAAGGGGTGGATCCTGTGCTGTATGTGAAATAAATAATGTATTGTGTATTGTGTACATATGTTCAGTACATATGACTTTGTAAATCGCTCTGGATATGAGAGGCTGCTAAATGCCCAAAAATGTAAATATAAAAATGTAAAAAAATATATATGACAAAATAAAGGCCTTCCATATAGCCTTAATCTTAATCTAATAGCACCAAGACATTGTCCAGCCACAGGGGACCTCATAGAATGGTGGTGAAGTGGACACTAAACAGAGCACTCTGCCCAGCTCCTCAGGTAGGAGCAGACAGCTGACTCACCTGCACTGAATACCTGCACATAGATGGCTGACTCACCTGCACTTACTCACCTGCACCACCTCACCTGCATTTACACACCTGCACTCACTCACCTGCACCACCTCACCTGCTCTAACTCACCTGCACTTACACACCTGCACTCACTCACCTGCTCTAACTCACCTGCACCAACTCACCTGCACCAACTCACCTTCACTCACTCACCTGCACCAACTCACCTTCACTCACTCACCTGCACCAACTCACCTGCACGGAACACCTGCACCACCTCACCTGCATTTACACACCTGCACTCACTCACCTGCACCACCTCACCTGCTCTAACTCACCTGCACTTACACACCTGCACTTACACACCTGCACTCACTCACCTGCACCAACTCACCTGCACCAACTCACCTGCTCTAACTCACCTGCACCAACTCACCCGCACCACCTCACCTGCACCAACTCACCTGCACCAACTCACCTGCTCTAACTCACCTGCACCAACTCACCTGCACCACCTCACCTGCACCAACTCACCTTCACTCACTCACCTGCACCAACTCACCTGCTCTAACTCACCTGCACTTACACACCTGCTCTAACTCACCTGCACCAACTCACCTGCACCACCTCACCTGCACCAACTCACCTTCACTCACTCACCTGCACCAACTGACCTGCACGGAACACCTGCACCAACTCACCTGCAATCACTCACCTATGTGTGTGTGCTCACAGGTGTGTGTGTGTGTGTGTTTGTTTGTGTGAGTGTGGGAGTACCTGGAGCAGTTTGCCACCTCCACACTGCTGCCCTGACACTGCTGCCCCCCACACTGGGGACTGGGGCTGTTGCACAGGCGGGTCCGACACTGACACCATCCCATAGTCACACCGTCACTATGGCTACATGCCTTCCAGTTGGACCATGTTCCAAAGTGACCGTCAACCGTCACATTCCTCACCTTCACGAAAACACACACACACACACACACACAGTTAGTGTTCTTACTAACATAGAAGTTTTTTAGATGAACAGGGTATTCGACATAGTGGAGCTACCACAATAGCATGTTATTAACACCTCCGTTATTCACATTTCCATGGCGACAAACAAAACGCTGTAGCAGAAGGATATTTTTGACAGATTTATAACCTGTGAGCTCTGAAGAACAGACTGCACTGCAGAAAAAGAAAAGACAAATGGTAAAAGAAAACCTATGACCTTTATGTAGGTGGAGGAAAATAATATTGTTTGTGCTCTTTTTGTTAACATAATACTAAAATAAGCACAACTTCTATGCAAAAACAAACACCCTTTGAAAACTTTCTCCTTCAACCCCTCTTTAATAGAGCGGCTGCTCTGTAGTTCTGGGGGTTAATCCAGTATGTTAAAAATATTTTCTCTAATTTAATAGAGCAGCATCTGTGAAGAGCAGTTCAGTATGTTAATGTTTAAGTGCAGTCAGTACACAGCCTTCTTTGACCTCGTAAATCTTAATATAACATAACACCCATTATTCAGTAATTACTGTAAACTATTTAGTGAGTGCACTGATAATTTATACATATGCAGTTGTAATAGTGAGGAACAGGAGTGGGGCTGTGACGTGTGTGGTGTGAACGTGGTGGTGGATTTGTGTGTGATCGGTTTGGTGGCTTTGTGCATTTGGTGAATGAACTGGTTGTGCGTTTGGTGGGTTTGTGTGTTTGGTGAATGAACCAGTTGTGCGTTTGGTGGCTTTGTGCATTTGGTGAATGAACCAGTTGTGCGTTTGGTGGGTTTGTGTATTTGGTGAATGAACCGGTTGTGCGTTTGGTGGGTTTGTGTGTTTGGTGAATGAACCGATTGTGTGTTTGGTGGGTTTGTGTGTTTGGTGAATGAACCGGTTGTGTGTTTGGTGGGTTTGTGTGTTTGGTAAATGAACCGGTTGTGTGTTTGGTGGGTTTGTGTGTTTGGTGAATGGTTGTTGGTCAGCGCTCAGTGTTCACCAGAGTCACCACAGACAGAGTCACCACAGACCGACATTACAGACAGAGTCATCACAGACAGACATCACAGACAGTCACCACAGACAGACATCACAGACAGAGTCATCAGAGACAGAGTCACCACAATTATCACAGTCACAACAGAGTCATCAAAGACAGTCATCACAGGCAGAGTTATCACAGAGTTATCACAGGCAGTCACCACAGACAGAGTCACAACAGAGTCATCAGAGACAGTCATCACAGACAGTCACAACAGAGTCATCAGAGGCAGTCATCACAGACAGGGTCACAACAGAGTAATCAGAGACAGTTACCACAGACAGAGTCACCACAGACAAAGTCACCACATTCATCACAGTCACAACAGAGTCATCAGAGACAGTCATCACAGACAGAGTCACAACAGAGTCATCAGAGACAGTCACCACAGACAGAGTCATCAGAGACAGTCACCACAGACAGAGTCACCACATTCATCACAGTCACAACAGAGTCATCAGAGACAGTCATCACAGACAGAGTCACAACAGTCGTCAGAGACAGTCACCACAGACAGAGTCACCACATTCATCACAGTCACAACAGTCATCAGAGACAGTCATCACAGACAGAGTCACAACAAAGTCATCAGAGACAGTCACTTCAGACAGAGTCACCACAGACAAAGTCACCACATTCATAACAGAGTCATCAGAGACAGTCATCACAGACAGAGTCACAACAGAGTCATCAGAGACAGTCACCACAGACAGAGTCACCACATTCATCACAGTCACAACAGAGTCATCAGAAACAGTCATCACAGACAGAGTCATCACAGGCAGAGTTATCACAGTCACCACAGACAAGAGTCACAACAGAGTCATCAGAGACAGTCATCACAGACAGAGTCATCACAATCATCACAGACAGAGTCATCACAGACAGTTACCACAGACAATCACCACCACAATAATTACAGAGTCACCAAAGACACCCTGAAACATGGTGAAGTCCACAAAAGTCGCAGTAGCGAGCAGCCAGTAAAATGCCCAGATGCAGGTTCCCAACTCCACTGAAGCCCACACTGGCCAAAGACATAACAATTACAGTGAATATCTGGGTAATCATGTACTAAACATTATCACTTCTTTGTAAAAAAAGGAACAATTAGACTATATGGACATGTTTTTTTAATTTTGGTATTCAACCAAAAATGCAATGTTTAATGCAACGAAGAACTAGTTTAATGTTATGTTTATAACGTATGTTCAGTGTTTCAGATGTATTCTGATTGGCTGTTGAAAATGTCTTGCATGATTCCATGGGAACGGTCCGTTAATCTCTTTGGAGTCTTTGGAAGCAGCATGTTCACAGCTATTTGGACTTTTATCCAGCAAATGGACAAATGAAAATGAGCAGAAATTAGTATATTAATAATAATAAAGTTCATATTCATAAGTTATGGCTTTACTGATTCTGCTTTCTGGAGGCTTGTCGACATCAATGGTTCTCGGGTGCCTGGCACACACACCACCCTCTGACACTCAGTGCTGCATGGACACATGACCTAATTCAACGCAGCAGTGTGAGCCCTTCGACAGGGATTGTGGGAGATCACTACTTAGCAGTACACTCAACTTCAAAGGCTTTCTGTGTGTGTGTTTGGCTGTGTGTGTGTGTGTGGTTTGTGTGTGTGTGTATTCTGCTGGTAACTAAAGCCATAAGGTGTGTTGTGCCAAGTAGCTGATGAAGAACGGAGCCAAGCAGAAACTTGGCAGTGTGTTTGTGTGTGTGTATGTCTGTGTTTGTGTGTGTATGGGCACGTGTGTCTGCCATTCCCCAAGGTGTGCATGTTGTGTGTGTTTGTGTGTGTGCTTATTGTGTGAGTATGTGTGTGGATATAAACACATTACTAGTGCTTCCTAAGCACCATCTACAGACATACTGCAGTGAGTTCTCAGCACCAGCTCCCTACATGTCTGGGGAGCATCAGAATCATCCCTATGTCCCTGAGAGATATTTCCTTCTCACAGGGGATGAATGGATCTGATTATATGTGAAAGGATAGATCTGATTATGCATGGCGAACACAGTCAAAGCTGCAGACACATCTGTCACTTTTCTGAATGGGTGGATCTGCAGTTAACTCTCTCATACACAGAGTAGTATACTTACCTACTGTACTGCATGCTCAAATACAATACTGCACACTTACATACTCACAGTATTGCACACTTACATACTCACTGTACTGCACACTTACATATTCACAGCAGTGCACACTTACATACTCATAGTAGTGCACACTTACATACTCACTGTGCTGCACACTTACATACTCACTGTACTACACACTTACATACTCGCAGTAGTGCACACTTACATACTCGCAGTAGTGCACACTTAAATACTCACTGTGCTGCACACTTGCATACTCACAGTAGTGCACACTTACATACTCACTGTACTGTACACTTACATACTCGCAGTAGTGTACACTTACATACTCGCAGTAGTGCGTTCATACTCACAGTAGTGCACACTTACATACTCGCAGTAGTGCGTTCATACTCACAGTAGTGCATACTTACATACTTGCAGTAGTGCATACTTACATACTCGCAGTAGTGCACACTTACATACTCGCAGTAGTGCACACTTACATACTCGCAGTAGTGCACACTTACATACTCACTGTACTACACACTTACATACTTGCAGTAGTGCACACTTACATACTCGCAGTAGTGCACACTTACATACTTGCAGTAGTGCACACTTACATACTTGCAGTAGTGCACACTTACATACTCACTGTACTACACACTTACATACTCGCAGTAGTGCACACTTACATACTCGCAGTAGTGCACACTTACATACTTGCAGTAGTGCACACTTACATACTCACTGTACTACACACTTACATACTCGCAGTAGTGCGTTCATACTCACAGGGCACTGTGTGATGCTCTGTTCCCACTGACTCATGCTCACACTCTCCTCCAGGGTGGTACACTTCTTCAGAACCAGGTCCCAGCCACAGTACGGGTCCCTGGCTCCAACGCACGCCCTGAGAGGGGCGGAGGGAACGGGGGGAACGAGGGGGGGAGAGAAAAGGAAGAGAAGGAGGGGAGAGGGGAGGAGAGGAGGGGAGGGGAGAGGGGAGGAGAGGAGGGGAGGGGAGAGGGGGGGAGAGGAGAGGAGGGGAGAGGGGGGGAGAGGAGAGGAGGGGAGAGGGGGGGAGAGGAGAGGGGGGGAGAGGGGGGGAGAGGAGAGGAGGGGAGAGGGGGGGAGAGGAGAGGAGGGGAGAGGGGGGGAGAGGAGAGGGGGGGAGAGGGGGGGAGGGGAGAGGGGGGGAGAGGGGGGGAGGGGAGAGGGGGGGAGAGGGGGGGAGAGGAGAGGAGGGGAGAGGGGGGGAGAGGAGAGGAGGGGAGAGGGGGGGAGAGGAGAGGGGGGGAGAGGGGGGGAGAGGAGAGGAGGGGAGAGGGGGGGAGAGGAGAGGAGGGGAGAGGGGGGGAGAGGAGAGGGGGGAGAGGGGGGAGGGGAGAGGGGGGGAGAGGAGAGGAGGGGAGAGGGGGGGAGGGGAGAGGGGGGGAGAGGAGAGGAGGGGAGAGGGGGGGAGAGGAGAGGGGGGGAGAGGAGAGGAGTGACAACACTCAGCATTCTGATTTCACATTGAGACGTTTTCTACAGTGAATTCCATAATATTTTCCTTACATCATGCCACAGTCTGATGGGGTTGAGATCAACAGGAGGTAGAGAGCCTACCTGTGACAGTCACACACACCATACAGTGTCACACACACACACACCAGCGCAGCCTGCCAGTCACATACGTGTCAGCACTATGGACACAATCACATACAGTAGCTGCCTGCTGGATATATAACTGAAAATGAGAGAGGATGCTACTACTTTAAATCTTCTGTAAAGGACACTGCTGTAGTGTGTGTGTGTGTGTGTGTGTGTGTGTGTGTGTGTGTGTGTGTGTGTGTGTGTGTGTGTGGCGCGTGCACTGAGTTACAGCAGAGGACTTGTTCAGTTGAGCCAAGCAATTTGCATCAGCTGTCGTGTTTTGTGCCCAGGGCTGGCACGATGGCACAGGCGCTTGACCTCTGCCGTTGCCGGGGGCGACTGGGCTGTACGGAGTCCGCTTAACTCAGCACTTCTGATTGAGATGCAAATGAGGGGGCAGGAAATCTGTTTGCTCACTGGCTCCGCCCACGGCAGGGAAGAGAACCCAGAGACGCCGTTGAAAGACGCACGAGTGGAGATTAGGAAAACAAGCCTGGAGACCCCACGGCAAAGACGTTGTGATGAGCCCCGCCTGCTCCCCAACACACAGCCCCCGCAGTGATCACTCAGTAGATCACTCAGTAGATCACTCAGTAGATCACCAAGATCACTCATTGTCCTGCTGAAGACTGCGTATGAATAAATAGCTCATCAGCATTCTGAAGGTTGTGTTTTGGATATTTTTTTCCCAAATGAGCTTAGATGGGTGCGAGCAGACATATGTAATGAAGCTGGTCTAAAAATATATTTTGATATGTCATCAGTTTTGATTAGAGCATTGCTTTTAAATGTTCTGCTTTGAACTTCTGGGATCTCCCTAGTGGGAGCATTGGCATGGAATTCCAACGCTGCTAAACGAGCTTTTGTGTGCGACGTGCGTGCTGTGCAGGGCAGGTTCTCTGGACGTACTCCCGGGTTTTGTGGAAATCACAGCGCATGAGGTGGATTTTGATGACCTGGTCGCGGACGCCCACAAACAGCTCACTGCCGCTGTGCAGGATGAGCAGACTGAGGATGGGCCGTCTCCTCCTGGAGGGAAAGAGCTCAATCTCATCGAGCAGACAGCTGCCTGTGGTTTGGTTCAGTGGAGAGAGCACCTTCTTAATGGTACCATAATCTGGGACAGACAGGGATAGAAATGGAGAAAGATATGTTTATGTTAAGATAACATCTCACTCCAAAACTCATTCCACAAAAGAAATACTACAGTGAAGATAAATCTGGTTTGATATATGAATGTGTAGCTACACTGAATATATATGTATATATATATATATAGATCCATTATTACTGGATATGTGGCAGTGCAGAGTTAATTGCTATGTCTAAAGTCTAGTCTAAAGTGAAGAGAAAAAGCAAGATGGCTTGGAGAGAAGAAACATTTTGTAGGAAGGAATCAGATTCTCATAAACGAGGCTTTTTGTGAGGCCAGAAAACAGCCTAAGTGAGCAGTGAAATCCTCTCCAGTTCACTACATCGTCTCTCATTAAGGCTGATCTCTATTCACGAACGTACTTTATTGCTATTATAAAGAAGGCAAAGATATCAGACTTTAGTACTAGCAGGATATTATCCGGAATTAACTTCTTCTTAATCATCGTCTTGGCCTCACGGAGTGGTGGAGGTTTTGTGGAGTGTACGTTGCAGGTGTTCAGGACACAGGCCGTTTGACTGTGTGAGGGGTGCTGATCCGGTCTGTGTTCAGGTCCAGCGGGGCTTTACGATGGTAGTACTGCACACTTCATCATCAGCCTCACTGCTCACATAATGACTCATTATCAGAGCCAAGCAAGAATGAGCTGAACTTGCTGACCACCATAAGCAGTGGTGTTGGCCCCATAGAGGGGTTATCTGATATCAGTGTAGGGAGGTTAACTGATATCAACATAGAGGGGTTATCCGATACCTACTGAGTGGTTCTGATATCAATGTATAAGGTTTATCTGATAACATAGAGGGTTTCTTTGATAGCATAGAGGGTTTGTCTGATAACGTAGAAGGGTTATCTGATAATGTAGAGTGGTTAACTGATATCAGGTGCTCTTCATCCTTGTTTTGTGTTTTATCTATAAATGGCCTTTGGTCAGAGTTTCACTGTAAAGATTAGTTATCTATAACAAATTATTCTAATCTTCCTTGTGCTAGTCCAGTGTCTAGGCTAACAATCGCAACTGATGCTATTAGTGTAATTAGCAAAACACTACTATTAAACTATGATTATCTCCAGCTTTGATGTTAAAAATAGCAAATAACTTGCCTGGGTATTATGATACCCTCTGTTTGACAAGTAACTAATTTCGTGGCCATTTAGCAGGTATTACATCAGATGCAGTGCAGATATTTAAGGAGATTTCCAGGTATCTGAGATCTCCTGAACTGCTGCACATATAAAGCTCTGATGTCACTCTACTTCTTTTCAGCCTCTGGCCTATTTTGGATGCTTCAAAATTAATTCATTAATCAAACTACCAGTTACCCAAATGGGAAATAACTCGCTACAATTAGATTATTTTGTAATAAGGCTTGGTAGTCTGCTATAAAAATCACATGACATCATTTAATAAAGCCCCTATTTTTTAGCAATGCTAACCCATCCAAATTATGGAATTAGGTGTTCCAATCACTTCCATGGCTACATGTGTATAAAATGAAGAAGCTAAAGGGGACAACCACACTCATCATGCATTAACTCTGACATCCAGCTGTTCCACACCGTCTTCCACACAGCTGTTGTACACAGCCTTATAGTCAACTAACACAGTTAAAGCCTACACACAGTGATCCAGATAGCTGTCCCGGTGTGAGTGTGGCGTGAGGGAGACTCGTACCTGTGGCCAGGTAGATGATGTGGTAGAGCATGTCTTTGCCCTGAACCACGTCCACAGCCACGTGCGAGAAACGAACGTTGTCCTCCATAAAGTAGGGCACAGGAACGATGGGCTGAACCACCTCATGCATCAGAATGAACTTCTGTGCATCCTGTAGGTTCCTCTCGGTCAGATTCACATAGGAGCCGTAATCTATAGTGCCACACTGAAAGACAGAAAGAGGGATAAAAGGAGAAGAGAAGAGAAAGAGAATGCAAAAAAGCAAGATAAAGAGAAAGGGAGAGAGAGAGAGAGAGAGAGAGAGAGAGAGAGAGAGAGAGAGAGAGATGAGAGAGACAAAGGGACAAGAATGGAAATGAGGGGATTGTAAAACATTACCCTTTACAACACCTGTCTACCAATCCCAGCCACACCCAACAGCTGTTTACCAAACCCAACACATCTATACCAATCCCAGCCACACCCAACAGCTGTTTACCAAACCCAACGCCTGTCTACCAATTCCAGCCACACCCAACAGCTGTTTACCAAACCCAACACCTGTCTGCCAATCCCAGCCACATCCAACAGCTGTTCACCAAACCCAACACATGTCTACCAATCCCAGCCACACCCAACAGCTGTTTACCAAACCCAACACCTGTATACCAATCCCAGCCACACCCAACAGCTGTTTACCAAACCCAACACATGTCTACCAATCCCAGCCACACCCAACAGCTGTTTACCAAACCCAACACCTGTATACCAATCCCAGCCACACCCAACAGCTGTTTACCAAACCCAACACATGTCTACCAATCCCAGCCACACCCAACAGCTGTTTACCAAACCCAACACCTGTATACCAATCCCAGCCACACCCAACAGCTGTTTACCAAACCTAACACTTGTGTACCAAACCCAACACCTGTCTACCAAACCCAGCCATACCAACACCTGTCTACAAAACCCAATGCCTGTCTATCAAACCCAATGCCAGTCTATCAAACCCAATGCCAGTCTACCAAACTCAGTCACACCCAACACCTGTCTATCAATCCCAATGCCAGTTTACCAAACTCAGCCACACCCAACACCTGTCTACCAAACCCAATGCCTGTCTATCAAACCCAATGCCAGTCTACCAAACTCAGTCACACCCAACACCTGTCTACTTAACCCAGTCTAGATAACAGGCGTATTGAAATGGGCAAATCTTCCTGAATGCCTCCCAACCTTGCAAACACCTCTTGTACAAAGTCTGCAAGTCTGTGACCAGCCCCTGGAGGCTGCCATGGGTGACCCCACACTCTGCTACGCCTCTGAACGACTTAACTGCTTGTGATCCAGAGAACCCTATTTGTGAGTTTGATGTGGAACATAGTTTGTGTGTGTGTGTGTGTGTGTGTGTGTACACATAACATGTGAAGGTGTGAAGAGGAGGGATCTCCACTGGTGCAACACAAGAGGAAGGATACTCAAATTCCCACTGGGCTCTCTGTGGATGAATAGACTCGAGTCTGTCTGTATATGAACAGACTTGATTCTCTCTGTATATGAACAGACTTGATTCTCTCAGGACGCCTGGCGCAGAGACGTGAGCAGCATCCAGTTCCTGACAGTCCTTAAACCCAGAGACAGGAGCATATGCTCTGTGGCTGCTTGCCAATTGACCGAGAGAGAGACTGGAGTCTGTTCATCCACAGAGAGAATCAATTCTGTTCATCCACAGAGAGATTCGAGTCTGTTCATCCACAGAGAATCGATTCTGTTCATCCACAGAGACTCTAGTCTGTTCATCCACAGAGAGACTCGAGTCTCTCTGTGTATGAACAGACTTGATTCTCTCTGTATATGAACAGACTTGATTCTCTCTGTGTATGAACAGACTTGATTCTCTCTGTATATGAACAGACTTGATTCTCTCTGTATATGAACAGACTTGATTCTCTGTGTATGAACAGACTTGATTCTCTGTATATGAACAGACTTGATTCTCTCTGTGTATGAACAGACTTGATTCTCTCTGTATATGAACAGACTTGATTCTCTCTGTATATGAACAGACTTGATTCTCTCTGTGTATGAACAGACTTGATTCTCTCTGTGTATGAACAGACTTGAATCTCTCTGTGTATGAACAGACTTGATTCTCTCTGTATATGAACAGACTTGATTCTCTCTGTGTATGAACAGACTTGATTCTCTCTGTATATGAACAGACTTGATTCTCTCTGTGTATGAACAGACTTGATTCTCTCTGTGTATGAACAGACTTGATTCTCTCTGTATATGAACAGACTTGATTATCTCTGTGGATGAACAGACTCAGGCCTGTGTATGAACTGCCTTAATTCTCTATGTGGATGAAGAGAATTGATTCTCTCTGTAGATGAACAAACTCGAGTCTCTCTGTGGATGAACAGACTAGAGTCTCTGTGGATGAACAGAATCGATTCTCTGTGGATGAACAGACTCGAATCTCTCTGTGGATGAACAGAATTGATTCTCTCTGTGGATGAACAGACTCCAGTCTCTCTCTCGGTCAATTGGCAAGCAGCCACAGAGCATATGCTCCTGTCTCTGGGTTTAAGGACTGTCAGGAACTGGATGCTGCTCACGTCTCTGCGCCAGGCGTCCTGTACAAAGACACTGATGTATTGGTGTCCTCTCCTTCCACCATGAGCTGCAGGGGCAAACTGTCCATCCACTAGTAAATGAAGCAGGTCTCCCATTTATAAATGTGTACATCGGAGGATGAGATGATAAACAAGTGTTTTGAAATGAACGGGATAAATCGGGACATACGAGTGTGTCCATGTCAGGACAGGTCCAGGTTGAGCGTTTGCTTTTGCGTTCCTGGCCCAGATGCAATCAGCATTAGTCAGTGTGGGTTCAGCACAGCTGTAACTCTACCAGACGTGTTTCTATGCTCAGCCACTAGCTTCACGCCAACGAGGGACGTCCTAAATCAGCCACTCCTGAATCCTCCCTCTCCAGATGCTGACTGACGCTTGACGAAGATGCGATGGAAGCCCAGATAAAGAAGGTCAGCGGGGACATTCTCCTCTGGGGTGAGGGGCTCTCTCCATCCCTACGTAGCCATTGAGACACAGCCATCGCATTCGAAAACCCAGATCAGACTCTCAAAATCAGCTGATCCTGTATAAAACTGTAACCCATGCTGAGCGGTGAAGAGGAAGATGAAGAAAGACTGGGCTCCTGCAGTGTGTCCAGTCAGCGTGGAGCTCTCCAGCTGAGCAGAGGTCTCACGTCCCAGCACGTGAAGAGATTCAAGATTACCTTTGATTGATGATGCTCACTGTTCAGATGCAGCGCTCTCTCTACACACATACACACACACACACACACACACACACACACACACACACACACACACACACACACACACACACACACACAAACTGTGTTGCTTGAGGAGAGTCTCGCTGTGAGGGACGCTGTAAAACAGAACGTCCCCTCTCTGATGATCATGGCAGTCAAATGAGCAGTAATGACACTGCACTGCAACACATGCACATCGCTCATCACTGCACGTTTCCTGCTACTGTGTCTCGGAAGGTGGAACCTGCTTTAATAAATCCTCGAGCAGCATGAGCTGATAGAAATGAAGTCAGATGAATGGGCGTGATGGGGGAGCGTGAAGCTCAGAGCCACGCTGGGGCTTCTTCATCTCGCCAGCCCACGGACGGTGGCCACCTTTAACGGCAGGATGTTTTTGCGTGCTCCGGATAATTGGACAGAAAAACACAAAATCTCATTGCATGTTCCAGATCAGGGTAATCAGGCATGATGGGAAGCTGTGGAAGGGACATCTCAATTTAATAAGAGACACTCGGAGACGGACAGACACTCGGAGACAGACAGACACTCGGAGACGGACAGACACTCGGAGACAGACAGACACTCGGAGACAGACAGACACTCGGAGACAGACAGACACTCGGAGATGGACAGACACTCGGAGACAGACAGACACTCGGAGACAGACAGACACTCGGAGACGGACAGACACTCGGAGACAGACAGACACTCGGAGATGGACAGACACTCGGAGACAGACAGACACTCGGAGATGGACAGACACTCGGAGACAGACAGACACTCGGAGACAGACAGACAGACACTCAGAGATGGACAGACACTCGGAGACGGACAGACAGACACTCGGAGACGGACAGACACTTGGAGACAGACAGACAGACACTCGGAGATAGACAGACAGACACTCGGAGACGGACAGACAGACACTCGGAGACGGACAGACACTCGGAGACAGACAGACAGACACTCGGAGACGGACAGACAGACACTCGGAGACGAACAGACAGACACTCGGAGACGGACAGACACTCGGAGACGGACAGACAGACACTCGGAGACAGACAGAGGAGGCTGTGTGTGTGTCTGCAGTCCTGGTTGCTTTAGCAACAGCAGGGCGCGCATGCCACCGGCTCCGGCCCAAGGGCTGGGCGTGTCGTCGTGGTCTGCTGCACATGCCCCTGCTACACGTGTCCCCCCTGCACACACACCTCCTGCACACGCCCCTCCTGCACACGTCCGTGCTCACCTGGAAGTCAGGGGTGGGGTTAGGGTAAGGCAGCCAGGCAGAGCGCGAGTTCTCCTGGTACTTGAAGGGGCCGCTGAACACCTGGGTAACAGCACTCAGGTTGAACGCACACACTGCAGACGCGGCAATACTGTTCCTGAGGAAGGACAGAGACGCAGAGATTAAATACAGAGATGTGATTAAATACCTGTTTCCCATTTACTTCACCCTAATATGGCATGTTAATAATTCAGCATCTCACTCTGAGTGTGATCTTCACAGAGGAGAAAATCAAACCTTCATTTAAACTAAGATGAAATAATAATTCCAGTTGTAAGTAATAACCTGAGCTGCTCTCTTTCTGTTAGGCTTACACCCAAATACCACCAACTTCACAAATACCTTACAGGCATTACGTTCCTGATCAGGTTCACCAACCTTACACGTTACCATTGTAACTGCCACCCATATGAACAAGTCTGTAGCCCATCTGCAGACTGACCACTGTAACAGGCTGAAATATGCACAATTTATCAGCTCCCCTCCATTGGACGCCTGCAGGCAGGATGTTATTTTGGAGGCAGGCCACTCTAACTCAACTGAGACTCTGACATGGTAGTGGGTGTATGTAAATATAAAGAAGACAAGTCCCCTGATTCGTGGTTGTTACGGACAGGCTGCTCCTCCCCCCGGCTTTAAGGGAGACCTACTGTGCTCCTCGGCCGTGGGCTCACACTCACACGTTGGTGGTGAAGATGCCGTAGAGCAGCTCGAGCTCGGGTAGGAGAAACGTGCCCTGCAGCTCGTTGTAGGTGAAGGGGATCTCTCCCGGCCGAGAGCAGTTCAGCCGCGCCTTCATGAACGTGGTCCACGTGTCCTCCAGCAGGAAGCGGCCGCCGATGTCATTCTTGCACACGCGGGCCACCCGCGAGAACACCGTCCGGCCACAGTCGTGCTCCACCGCGTTCTCCCGGAAGAAGAAGTAGGTGAAGTTCCCGATGTCGTAGGAGGACACGAAGTTGGGCTCTGCGTTTGAGAGGGAGAAGAAGGCGGGGCAGGGGGCGGGGCAGAGGGCGGGGCCGTCAACAGCGGCACAAGCGGCTAAGGCAGTATGTCAGAGATACTGAAGGACTGAAGTGACATTCATCTCCCAGCGAGGTGGTGTGCTCATGCACGCTCATTCATCAAGAAGGAACATAAAGGTTGAGATGAAGAATGATCAAAACAACCACACATCTAATGATCTAAGCCTGTTCATATCTCCTCATCGCAGGCATATTTCAATATTAATCGTCACGTACAATCATAATAGATTCATAAAGGCTGTTTTTGTCAACATTGATGTAATTTCCTTTTAAATGAGCTCAGTTTTGCTCGACCAACAGCATCCAAAGGGGAAGAGGGAAAAAAAATCAATTTGCTATAAAACCTCAAATTTATTAAACCATTTTTGAAGGCTGTGGCATACACTGTGTGCTTTGGCTTTAATTTATTTTTCCAATTATCTTTTAATGGGAATCAGATAAAATTCCATGCAGAAGAGATAGCGCTTGACCTCTTCATTGTGCTGCCAGGCCTGGAATGCGGCTGCCTTCGGACAAGAGCGTTTGATGTGGGAAGATCAGGCTATTTGAAGTGAAGCAGCCAATTTGCTTTGTGTGCCGAAAGCAAATGTCACTGTCATGACCTTCACAGAAAATGACAGAATAATTGAATGAAAGCCTGGGTGCAGTTCAGTTATAGAGGTGTGTGTGGTGTCTGTGTGTGGTATAGTTATAGAAGTGTGTGTATGTGTGTGTGGTGTCTGTGTGTGGTACAGTTATAGAGGTGTGTATGTGGTGTCTGTGTGGTACATTTATAGAGGTGTGTGTGTGTGGTGTCGGTGTGAGGTACAATTATAGAGGGGTGTGTGTGGTGTCTGTGTGTGGTACAGTTATAGAGATATGTGTGTGGTGTGTGGTACAGTTATAGAGAGGTGTGTGTGGTACAGTTAAAGAGAGGTGTGTGTGGTACAGTTATATAGAGGTGTGTGGTACCTGTGTGTGGTATAATTATAGAGAGGTGTGTGTGTAGTGTGGTACAGCTTTAGAGAGGTGTGTGTGTGTGGTGTTTGGTGTGTGTTTTCGTACACATGTCCTGCCTCTTTGTGGTAACGAATTTGCCTTCATGATCTGTAATAGTTTCCACCTTTGACTTTCACATTTGAATCTCCATAAAGATCAAGACATTAGGCATCATCCAAAGTACCTGATGTTAAACAACTGCCTCTCGCATGTCGGTCTGACAGGACATCTGGTCAAGGTCTAGCAAAGTATGGCAGAGTATCAAAGTACCAGGCATTCTTTTATAATTTAAAGGCTCATTTTTTTTATATGAAAGGCAATCTTTGCTTTATAATTTCTAACATGCTGTCTAGTTGGAAGTTTGGAAATAGAAACTTTAACACTGAATTTCAGATAAAATTGGTTTTACATTAGTAAAAATGATTCAGATGAAGACCACTGGCTGCTACTGTCCCCCCGCCCAGCCCAGCCCCACCCGAGCCCCGCCCCCGCCTAGTCCTGCCCCACCCCTGCCCCGCCCCCTGCCACACCCACCCTCCCTACCATTGAGCCATTTGGAGTTGTACTGTGCGGTGCGTAGAGGAGGCAGTCCTCCCAGGCTGCGGTAGATGGCGGGGTCTCTGCCGGAGAAGTCCATGGCTGTGGCAGCGTACAGCTCCCCGCTGGACGTGATGAGCGCCGTGGAGTTATGCAGCGGGTTGTAGGGGCAACGCGCCATTCCACTGATCTGGTCATGGATTTCTGTTAGATTGGTCAACTGATGAGAGACAGATAAACAGAAATAAATAAGAAACACAGAGAGAGAGAGAGGAACAGGAAGATAAGCTGGTAGATTTTGGAGTTGGTGTAGAGTAACAATGTCCTGCTGGGTTCCTAGTTTGGTTAAGCAGCCTAATCAATGTGGAGAAGGAACGTAGTAATGATGGATTTTCAAACAGTGCTCCTGCTTTTCAACACGATGCTCTGTATGCGCTATGTAAGCAAATGCTTTGGAAAGGTAAAGAGAGGCCTCTCTCCTCACTGCTCAGACCGATTAACTCCGTACGTGTGTCTGTTGTGAACCCGCCGTTTGTTTCATCACTCTTATGTCAGTTCTGGGCAGGCTCGGTATGCGCCGCCTCTGGTAGCTATACGCTAATCACTCCACTCCCACACACACTTTCCTCCTTCTGTGTTCGGCACAGCCGTGATTCACACCACCGTGCCATTTAGCCCGACGATGGGTGGCTACAATGGTGACAGCCGTGTGCGTGCAGAAGCAGCGGAGGCGTTCGGGCCCAGACGAGGCCTCCTCACCCACAACCTGTCCCTCTCGCCAGGCCTGAACGTGTCCTTCATACACCTCCCTGCAGTTCTGGAGTCAGACTCCAAATGCACTCTGTCAGATCTCTATCTGTCCTCCTCGAGAAGACATTATTGAGACACCCTCGGGCAGAGACATCAACTTCAGCAGTCACAAGAGGACAACAAGGCAATGTGGGTAACGGAAGCATCTAGAGACCAATGTCACATCCACTTTCAGAGACGTCAGGGTCAAATCCCTGTCCACAGAGCACTAGACCCAGCTGGTAATCTGACAGCACTCTTGCTCATAGCGGTAAGCAGTCAGGGCCATCTAACAGTTCTGAGAAGGGGTAACGAAAATGTGGATGTAAAAAGTAACATTTCATATAGAAAGTAAAATAAAAAAACATCAAACTATTGAATAGACTACTTTACATCCCTGCAGGGTTAGCTTCACTCTCGGATGGATCAAAACTGCTCATTAAGTTTGGCTACGGGAGCTCACTACTGCATACATGCCTATATGGCTTAGGGAAACTTCTCTGCACTCTGTAATGTAAATCTATTAGCAAAAAGGAAATGTGACCAGTGAAATTTTTTGATTTTCAGTATGGGGGAGGGGCCTGTAGCAGCGCCCTACAGACGGAGCCATGGCATTAGTAAAATGTTACACGTTACTTTTGTTCTGTCAACTGTACGTATGTAAATCCAAGCTCATGAGGAGCAAAACGAAGACGGCTAGACTAATATAAAACTCGCTGATTTCAGTTCCAAAAAGAAGAGGAATTACAGCTTAGACAAAGACCAGCCTGTCTCTGTTGTCTCTGATGAATGATGGGCACTGGCCTTCTGACGCTGCTGTGAGTCTGATGCAGTGGGGCTTCAGTTAACTGGTCTTCAAAGTAGGACACAGAGCTGCTGTCCATGGGGTTCGGCGCTCTCCATCTGTGGCGAAGGGTGACGGCCGTGGTGAGGGGGGGAAATCACATCGCGCACCACCTCTGGTGCCCCCTGTCCCCACGCAGCTGACAGCCACAGTGCTTGTTCTGTGTAATCGCAGTGAAGGGAGGATTATCCTCACCGCAGGCTGAGAAGGGACTTCACCACGACTCCTTCTGCCAAACCTCCGCCGCATTTGCATGTCTGGCTGAAGGAGGCGAGGGGAAAGGGGTGGGAGGAGGGGCCCGGGCGTGCACCTTCACAGGCAGCAGCACCTTAAAAGGCGGCCATTGAGGGAACTCCTTCAGACGGCTGGCGGCTGGAAGCCTTGGCGGACACGGTCCGTCGTTCGTGATGCATTTTAACGAGGGACCAGCTCAAAGAGGCTTCAGAGTCCGACACCTGTGTGTGAGCTCCAGTCAGCTCCCAATGAGCTGCTTGTGTCTAAAGAATCGGACGCTCGGCATCACATCAAGAAGACGCACAGCACTGAACGGCAAACTGGAATTCGAAGTGCCAAAACTTGTACTGATTATGGAAATAATCTGTGTTATTTTCTTATAATGCAAATGTGTACTTACAAAACCAGTTTCACGCCTCTTCCCCGATAGTTCACTACATTAATAAGTGCTGAAGATCACATCACGTGCCAAGAGGGCATTTTTCATTCTTGTTCATTTTTTGTTCAATGATTTGTAGTTAGTACCATGGATGTGTAGTTATGACTTTTTTTGCCTTAACCAAGTCTGACTCTGCACATTTCCTACAATTGACTCCGCTTTTACTACGTCTGACTCCGCTTTTACTACGTCTGACTCCGCCTTTACTGTCTGACTCCGCCTTTACCATGTCTGACTCCGCCTTTACCATGTCTGACTCCGCCTTTGCGACGTCTGACTCCGCCTTTGTGACGTCTGACTCAGCCTTTGCTGAGGCTGCTTTTAAGGTCCCTGTTCTTACCGATGGTGTAACCAGTGCTGTCCTGCTAACACTGAGCACATGGCGCTTCACTCCTCACGTCCATCCACCAGGCTGAAGTCAATAATAACGTCACCTTTGCGAGAGCAGGCAGGGGGGTTCTATCATTGTAAATAAGATAGCCGCCACCGTCGTTAAGATAGCCGTCACCGCCGCTAAGCTAGCTGTCACCATTGTTAAGCTAGCCGTCACCATCATTAGCCCAGTCGGAAGAATGGATCTGGGCATAATTATTCACAGGTCTGTGATTCCCCTATGACTTACTGAACATAGATCTTGCAGCGAACCAAAGATCTCTTAAAATTCCACCTCTGTGGAGTCATTATTGTTATTCCAGTTTTACTTATCTTTTACTTATTATTCTTTAATTCTTAATTATTTTTATCTGAATCTTATTTAAATTTCTATTTGACTTCTTTAAATTAATTACTTAACTAATTTTAATTTCTATTTTCATTCCTTTAAAATCTTGTTTTGAATTTTCATATTTATTGGCAATGACCTTCCCAAGGGGATAGACCTCGAGTTGTAATAAGCTTCTTATTTTCTTATGTAAAGCACTTTGAATTGCCAGTGTGTGTGAAAGGTTCTACATAAATAAAGTTGCCTTGACTTGCCTCCGACTGCAAGCTTTATTATACTGTCTGTGGGTGTAATGTGTAGACTCCGCCTCTGAGTGCAAGCTTTATTATACTATATGTGAGTGTAACGTGTAGGCTCCGCCTCCGACTGCAGTCTTTATTATATTGTATGTGGGTGTAATGTGTATGCTCCGCCTCCGACTGCAGTCTTTATTATACTGTATGTGGGTGTAATGTGTATGCTCCGCCTCCGACTGCAAGCTTTATTACATCTCTCCGTGAACTACAGTGTTCGGGTACAACATGCTTACCGTGCGGTTGGTACAGATCGGAGTGAAGGCATTCGTTCCACAGGTGAAAAGTCTGTCTCCATTGACCAGAAGGACTCGGATGTAATTCTGACATTCTTCCTAAAAACAAGCGGCAACACATTTTAGGATAGAGCAAGCACATGTGGACCGATTATGAACGTGCAGTGACCAAATAAACACGCAGTCTGCCCTTTATATCAAAGAAACATTTGCCTGAATTCACCAATCTCTGTAAAAGGTAAGCAAGTGCTGAATTTACAGTGTGCTCCGTTTCAAAATAGATCCTTTGTTGTTGCAGACTCCCTCTGTGTGCCCACCAGCTGCTTTCCTGAAGATTTCCGGAGCCCGTAGATCTTGCTTGTCTCGGACCCTTGAGACACTATCACCCTCTCTCTCCGAATGTTGATTTAGAGGGTTTCTGTGGGCTTGAGGGCGTTTAGAGGGGGTGTACTTTACCCCCTCATCAAGATGCCTGCTAACTCGTAAACCCATTCATTCTGCCCCACTCAGTAGACTCTTAAAAAGGCATTTTTCTTTTTTACATTTGCTAATGTAATTTGCCTGAGAGGCAGCCCTCTGCTGGGTGTGTGTAAATAAACACAGATTTAACATCCCCAGCACATCAGGAGACGACATGTTTATGAAGAGAAACAAAATCAAAAACCCCTGACAAATAGCTCCACTTCATAGAATAATACAGAGGCTACGCCCTGGTTGCAGACAGGCGGAGATAAGTGATCTCCAACGATGCAATCAGACCTTCACTTCATTCAGAGGCTGCAGCCTCCAGGAAGCCAGATTCCGCATTTCAATAAGACAATTACTCAAAAACAAAACCACACTTTACAAGCTTGCGAGAATCCATACTGCAGCTGTCTGGTACATAAAATAATGACAGCGTTGAAAGACCCGTAGTAGATGAAGGCAAAGCCCTGTGTTCTGTTCTTAGCTGCTCCTGTGGTCAGCAGATACAGTAGTGGTCTTCCTACACACCCACTCCCTGGATGCCAAGGTGACTTGGTTTGTAATTTGGACGGACAACCACATGTTGGTCACTGTAACCCTGCTCATTACAGGACTCACAAACTGCTTTTCATGAGCAAAATGGAAAAAAGAAGAAGAAACAGCTGAACTACTCAAAGAGGCTTAAACCACAGTCCAAACCCACATGATGCCCTCGGGTTCAACAAGAGGGCAGAACAGAGAACTGTAGAATTGCACCCTTTAACAACAACAACAACAACAACAACAACAATAATAATAATAGTTAAAAATAAATATATAAATGTAATGTATAGGCTGTAGCATCTTTCATAAACACACGGATGCATTCTTAACACAGCCCAACAGGACATGTGTGAAGAGTTCCAATTGTTGCTCAGAGATTTCTGGAGAGGAGCCACTGTGTCTGTGTTACTGAAACTCATTATGACTCAAGTCTGCAACCAAAAGCACGAGACAGCCAACACTCCACCACTCCACATGGTAACCGGGGAGAACTCGGAGGTGGAAATGCTGGCGGTGTGCTTAAGACACAGCGGCCACAGTTCGCTATTCTGGTAGGGTGTGCTAAAGGAGAGAAACGGTTGGCCCACTGCTGATGTCCATGAGACATGAGAAGAACACGTCTCGTCTCGTGTGGAGGGGCCACTCACCTCTGATTTCCCACGGCTGAAGCAGGCTCCTTTGGTGAACACATCACAGTGCCACTCCGCCTCCTGAAGGCACAGAAACATGTAGAATGCTCAGCAGTGTGGCTGGACGTCAGAGACAAAGTGACAATGTTACAATGTGACAGTGTTACAGTGAGTCATTTTAACAATGTAACAGTTTGATTCCATGATTACATGAGACTTATCAAGGTACATAAAGACCCCAATAAACAAAAGTATGAACTTAAATCACCATCTTGTTGGTGGTTATTGACAGGAAGAGCACAGATAGTCTTGCACAGATATAGCAGACACGGCAGCCTGGCGTTACAGCTTACACAGGTCTACTTACAGATGAACTTCTTCAATTAATTGTGCAGGCCATCTATTTTATATACCAACTCAGTGAGATTCAACTTAAGGGATCTTTGACATATGAGACAGAACAGTCAGGCAGTCAGTGCGTGATGGGAATGTTCTGGAATGTTCTGGAGGGCAGGCTTAGCTGTTTTAACCTTTCATTATCCTAAAGAAATGAACAGAGCAATCATTTGTGCAGAGAGAACAAGTCGGGTTAGACTTCCACATGGGTTAAGTGGAGTCTCTGTGGAGACGTTGCCCTTTTAATCAGAACCTTCTGAGAGCCTGCTCCCCTAGCCGGGAGGAGGAGCAGGAAGAGTCTCTGCAGATGCTGGCTAATGTTAGGTCTACAATGTCTGGATGAGGGACTTTCGCACAAGATGAGACAGAATAGTGTGAATATGCAAAATAGGGTTTCCTGGACTAACAGAGCTGCTTTGACTCCCAGACAGGTGCAGGAAGACAAGCAGAGAAGAGAGCGAGGCCTTTCAGTAGGGACGTGCAGTGTACTTAGGTAAGATATGCAGAAGCATTAAGAACACAAGTTCCTTCCTATTAATTCAGAAGCACTTTGCTTGCAAAGCTGATGAGGGACCTCTGTCTGAAGTGTTCTGTTTCTCTGGAAACATTGTGGACTTCACTACAATTTTTAATCTCTCTATCTCTCTCTCTCTCTCCATCCTACCTTCCTACCACCCAGTAACATTGGGTGTATGTTTGGGGTTGTGGTCCTGCTGCAGGTTTATTTTGGAGCCTGCTGAGAAATCGTCCTGCATTTCTCAGCACTGAAGGCACCATTAATCCTCACCATGTCCCCAACTCCATTTGCAAAACTGTAGCGCTTCACTGTTGAACCTCCACCATTCTTCACTGTTGAACCTCCACCACACTTTACTGTTGAACCTCCACCCTGCTTCACTGTTGAACCTCCACCACGCTTCACTGTTGAATCTCCACCATTCTTCACTGTTGAACCTCCACCCTGCTTCACTGTTGAACCTCCACCACGCTTCACTGTTGAACCTCCACCATTCTTCACTGTTGAACCTCCACCACGCTTCACTGTTGAACCTCCACCATTCTTCACTGTTGAACCTCCACCACGCTTCACTGTTGAACCTCCACCATTCTTCACTGTTGAACCTCCACCATTCTTCACTGTTGAACCTCCACCACGCTTCACTGTTGAACCTCCACCATTCTTCACTGTTGAACCTCCACCATTCTTCACTGTTGAACCTCCACCACGCTTCACTGTTGAACCTCCACCACGCTTCACTGTTGAACCTTCACCATTCTTCACTGTTGAACCTCCACCACGCTTCACTGTTGAACCTCCACCATTCTTCACTGTTGAACCTCCACTACGCTTCACTGTTGAACCTCCACCACGCTTCACTGTTGAACCTTCACCATTCTTCACTGTTGAACCTCCACCATTCTTCACTGTTGAACCTCCACTACGCTTCACTGTTGAACCTCCACCACGCTTCACTGTTGAACCTCCACCATTCTTCACTGTTGAACCTCCACTACGCTTCACTGTTGAACCTCCACCATTCTTCACTGTTGAACCTCCACCACACTTCACTGTTGAACCTCCACCACGCTTCACTGTTGAACCTCCACCATGCTTCACTGTTGAACCTCCACCACGCTTCACTGTTGAACCTCAACCATTCTTCACTGTTGAACCTCCACCACGCTTCACTGTTGAACCTCCACCATTCTTCACTGTTGAACCTCCACCATTCTTCACTGTTGAACCTCCACCACGCTTCACTGTTGAACCTCCACCACGCTTCACTGTTGAACCTCCACCATTCTTCACTGTTGAACCTCCACCATTCTTCACTGTTGAACCTCCACCACGCTTTACTGTTGAACCTCCACCACGCTTCACTGTTGAACCTCCACCACGCTTCACTGTTGAACCTCCACCATTCTTCACTGTTGAACCTCCACTACGCTTCACTGTTGAACCTCCACCACGCTTCACTGTTGAACCTCCACCACGCTTCACTGTTGAACCTCCACCATTCTTCACTGTTGAACCTCCACCACGCTTCACTGTTGAACCTCCACCACGCTTCACTGTTGAACCTCCACCATTCTTCACTGTTGAACCTCCACCACGCTTTACTGTTGAACCTCCACCCTGCTTCACTGTTGAACCTCCACCACGCTTCACTGTTGAACCTCCACCACGCTTCACTGTTGAACCTCTACCATTTTTCACTGTTGAACCTCCACCACGCTTTACTGTTGAACCTCCACCACGCTTCACTGTTGAACCTCCACTACGCTTCACTGTTGAACCTCCACCACGCTTCACTGTTGAACCTCCACCATTCTTCACTGTTGAACCTCCACTACGCTTCACTGTTGAACCTCCACCACGCTTCACTGTTGAACCTCCACCATTCTTCACTGTTGAACCTCCACCACGCTTCACTGTTGAACCTCCACCACGCTTCACTGTTGAACCTCCACCATTCTTCACTGTTGAACCTCCACCATTCTTCACTGTTGAACCTCCACTACGCTTCACTGTTGAACCTCCACCACGCTTCACTGTTGAACCTCCACTACGCTTCACTGTTGAACCTCCACCACGCTTCACTGTTGAACCTCCACCATTCTTCACTGTTGAACCTCCACTACGCTTCACTGTTGAACCTCCACCACGCTTCACTGTTGAACCTCCACCATTCTTCACTGTTGAACCTCCACTACGCTTCACTGTTGAACCTCCACCACGCTTCACTGTTGAACCTCCACCACGCTTCACTGTTGAACCTCCACCACGCTTCACTGTTGAACCTCCACCATTCTTCACTGTTGAACCTCCACCACGCTTTACTGTTGAACCTCCACCCTGCTTCACTGTTGAACCTCCACCACGCTTCACTGTTGAACCTCCACCACGCTTCACTGTTGAACCTCCACCATTTTTCACTGTTGAACCTCCACCATTCTTCACTGTTGAACCTCCACCACGCTTTACTGTTGAACCTCCACCACGCTTCACTGTTGAACCTCCACCACGCTTCACTGTTGAACCTCCACCACGCTTCACTGTTGAACCTCCACCATGCTTCACTGTTGAACCTCCACCATTCTTCACTGTTGAACCTCCACCATTCTTCACAGAGTCTCATCATTGTACAGCCTGAGTGGACAAACTGCCTCCTGTTACAGCCAAATACTTCAGATTTGGACTCATCACTCCACAGCACCTGCTGCCATGTTTCAACAGTTCCTGTGGTTTCATGCACACTTGACTCACTTGGCTGTGTTTCCACATCAGATTACAATTCGTCCATGAAGACCAGTTTGGCCAGAAGTCTCTAAACAGTAGATGGGTTTCTTTGTTGTTCTAAAGAGCATGTGCAGCACATCTTGAAGCCCCAGTCTGCTCTGAAGTCTTTGTCTGGGAGACACATCGCTGATGCAGTAGGACGACCTTGTGCTGCAGTAGGACGACCTTGTGCTGCAGTAGGACGACCTTGTGCTGCAGTAGGACGACCTTGTACTGCAGTAGGACGACCTTGTACTGCAGTAGGACGACCTTGTGCTGCAGTAGGATGACCTTGTGCTGCAGTAGGACGACCTTGTACTGCAGTAGGACGACCTTGTGCTGCAGTAGGACGACCTTGTGCTGCAGTAGGACGACCTTGTGCTGCAGTAGGACTTTGTGTCATGTTTGCCATGGTCATCCACCACCTCAACTTTGTAGCAGAGTATGGCTGTTCCTCAGCCTGTTTAAATCCTCCTGCACAGCTGTTTCTGTTTCATTTTATGACAGTGTTTCAACCTACATGTGAAAATGACCTCATTCACGCCTGCTTGGTATGTTTGGTTAATCAGATACCTGACTAACATTCTACAAACTCTCTGCCTTATGCAAGTTTACCTTGAAGAATTGTTGCTGTTTTCAAGGCAAAGGTTTTTCACATATACACACATTTATTTATATAAAATGTCAGGAAGTAAGAGACTAATGCAGTGTAATTATAGATTTAGAGATACTAAGAATCTCAGTGTAGTACACAAGGTTTTCAGAGAAACTCAATGTTTTGGTCCTTCATCATCTGTGCAAGCAATGTGCATTCTATCTCTTTCCCTCTCTCTCTCCCTCCCTTTCCCTCTCTCTCTCTCTCTCTCTCAACCTGTCACTCACTCTCCCTCTCTCTATCTCTCTCCCTCATTCACTCCCTCTCCTTCCTTCCTTCTACACACACACACACACACACACACACACACACACACACACACCACAAATACATATTATATATATATAGGCGCACTCACCCTTACAAAAGAACACGTCAGCACAACAGTTGAGTGTGCAAAACCTAGAGCACTGATGGAGTGTGTGTGTGTGTGTGTGTGTGTGTTTGCTTCCTGTCACTTACACATGCAGTGAATACTTTGGAGAAATTGAAGCTTCTGCTTTGATATACAGTAAGATATGAAATAAGTTAGTAAGACCATTATTTTAACAAATGAGACCGCAAAAAGTTTCAGTAATTACATTAATAATGTAATGATATTGCACCTAAATCATTAATGAACCTTAAAAATGTCATGTACTTTGTATAATTTCATACTACATAAATGTTAAAATATAAATAGGCTAGGAAACTGCCAAAGTTAAGACGCCACACAACTCTGCAAGGTTATGCTCATAGTTTCAAAAGTTTTGAATTCCCAGAATGCTTAATTTGCATGGTATGCATTCATTTACATAATTTACACTCTTTCCTCCAGTCAGACAAAGACCATTTCATTGAACATCCAAATAAAACCTAAAAACAATTTTTGAAAAACAAGCCATGAGGCTGAGGCTGACGAGAACAGTGGAGTTATTCACCAACAGGGGGCGGCACTGGGGGCTCAGGACTGTGTGTATTTGTGCTTTGCTGATTCAAGTCAACCAAACCATTGTCAAAGTGAAGCAGAACAGTGTGTGGAACTGAGCAGTCTTTGTGAGGAAAAGGTGGGGGGGGGGGGAGTGTGTGGGTTGACTAGCCCACTACATCTGACCTCTCCACCGATGAGTGCCTAGAATCGAATGCAATCTGCACATGTCTGGAATGTACATAAGTAAATAAGAGAGAAGGAAATGCTACACAGTCAAACAGTTTGTGCTGTGTTATGTCTGCTTTACTCAGAGTGGCACGCCAGTGTAGAAGGCCGGGAAGGCGGAGGGGTGGCTGATACTCAGCCTGTTAGGCCAAACTCGTTTGTGCAGTAGTAGCACTACAACAGTGTCCATAAAGGGTCAAAGACCCAGACGCCAACTACGTGCATCCCCTGATTTAATCACGCTTTTATAAGCTAACAGCTGCTACGGTGAGAACAAGCAGTAAACAGAATAATTGTGTGGTTCTGATTGGTTGTTTGGAAGGAATTTCTGTTACATAAATGAGGACAAAAAACTGCATTCTGGTCCGGAAACAAGTGTTTTTCTTCCTGTCATTACAAATATAAACGTGTCCTGGTTCTTATGACGTTATTGACTCTAATGTCTACAGTTCAAGAACTGAACTCTCCCTCTGAGACCTGATGATGGTGGATGACTGGGATGCAGCGGGACAATGTACAGCCACAACACACGGTTCCACTACACACGGTTCCACTACACACGGTTCCACAACACACGGTTCCACTACACACGGTTCCACTACACACGGTTCAACAACACACGGTTCAACAACACACGGTTCCACTACACACGGTTCCACAACACACGGTTCCACTACACATGGTTCCACTACACACGGTTCAACAACACAAGGTTCAACAACACATGGTTCCACTACACACGGTTCAACAACACATGGTTCCACTACACACGGTTCAACAACACACGGTTCCACTACACATGGTTCCACTACACACGGTTCAACAACACATGGTTCAACAACACATGGTTCCACTACACACGGTTCAACAACACACGGTTCAACAACACACGGTTCCACAACACACGGTTCCACTACACACGGTTCAACAACACACGGTTCCACAACACACGGTTCAACAACACATGGTTCCACTACACACGGTTCAACACCACACGGTTCCACAACACACGGTTCAACAACACACGGTTCCACTACACACGGTTCAACAACACACGGTTCCACAACACACGGTTCCACAACACACGGTTCCACTACACACGGTTCCACAACACATGGTTCAACAACACATGGTTCCACTACACACGGTTCAACAACACACGGTTCCACTACACACGGTTCCACTACACACGGTTCAACAACACACGGTTCCACTACACACGGTTCAACAACACACGGTTCCACAACACACGGTTCAACAACACACGGTTCAACAACATACGGTTCAACAACACATGGTTCAACAACACACGGTTCCATAACACACGTTTCAACAACACACAATTCAACAACACACGATTCAACAACACACGGTTCCACAACACACGGTTCCACAACACACAGTTCCACAACACATGGTTCTACAACACACAGTTCCATGACACACGGTTCAACAACACATGGTTCCACAACACATGGTTCTAAAGAGCGTGTGCAGCAACACATGGTTCTACAACACACAGTTCTATGACACAGTTCTATAACACAAGGTTCCACAACACAAGGTTCCACAACACATGGTTCCACAACACACAGTTCAACAACACACAGTTCAACAACACACGGTTCCACAACACACGGTCCTACAACACAAGGTTCCATAAAACATGGTTCCATAACACATGATTCTACAATACATGGTTCAACAACACATGGTTCTACAACACACGGTTCCACAACACAGTTCAACAACACACGGTCCTACAACATACGGTTCTACAACACACGGTTCCACAACACAAGGTTTCATAAAACATGGTTCCATAACACACGGATCCACAACACATGGTTCCACAACATGTGGTTCTACAACATGTGGTTCTACAACATGTGGTTCTACAACACACGGATCCACAACACACGGTTCAACAACACACCGTTCTACAACACACGGTTCCACAACACAAGGTTCCATAAAACATGGTTCCACAACACACGGTTCCACAACACACAGTTCAACAACACATGGTTCTACAACACACGGTTCTACAATACACGATTCCACAACACAATGACAGATTTATTGGATGAAGCTGAATTAATCAGCCTCAAGAGTTCTGTTAGCTCCTTCTGAGATAAAGTAATTGTTTTACTGACAGTGTGTAATTGCAGGACATAAGTAAATGTAATCCAATATATGACAGGGATTACTCCTCTTAGAGCGAATATTTATGCTGAATTGAAAATGAAAGTGAACAATGAAATGTGAAAGTCAGGACCCATGAGCCACAAGCTGATCAGACACACGCACCTCTCACAATCAGCACATGTATTGTACATGTACAGCACATCACATCACATATCTTTCTTCTCCGAGGTTCACCTGGGGAGTAACACTGCAGTCGGAGCCTACAATACCAGTATCATCACTCCGACATGGAATGAAAACCTGGCGTTCATCACAAGACATTTACATTGACAATATCAACACACAGAACTTTCATTCTAGTTACCTTATACTTAGCCTGATTGTGTGATTTGATTGTGACTTGTCTATTCGTCTGTATAATTTTTTTTTGTGTAATTTGTGTGTTAACGGGCCGCCCAATGGAGGATGGGTTCCCTTTTGAGTTTTGGTCCTCCCAAGGTTTCTTCCTATTCCCCACCATCATAGGGAGTTTTTCCACGCCACTATCGCCTTTGGCTTGCTCATTAGGGATTTGGACCCATAGTATTGTTAATCTTGTAAATCCTGTAAAGCGCTTTGTGACAACATGTGTTGTGAAAAGCGCTATATAAATATATTTGATTATTTGATTTGATTTGATTTATGTACATTACAGCCTGTGTTTGTAAGACCAATGAAAGGAGTCTAAACAAAGCTCAGACTTAATATTTATTGCACAACACTGGGCTAACACAATGCTGCTATTGATCACAGTAATGGCTCCGTTTCCTTTCACTAACCCTGCACGGAGGCTGCGCGATCGTGCTGCGCAGGGGCATTGCGTCTCGGCACGAGCTGCTCCACGCTGCTCTAAATCACCGTGATAACAGCGACAGCTCAGCAGGAGTGTGTGTAAATGTTGGCCCCGTGGGGCCAGAGTGTGTGTGTGTGTGTGTCAGGACGATGGGCCGCCTACTGCCAGCTCCACAAAGCGCTACAACACTCGGCTAAACGCAGAGGCGCTGAGCTGAGTCATTTCCCATTGGCTGCTTGCTGCGCCACTCCAAAACATGTCAGACGAGGGGCGGGATCAGGGAGGGGTATTGCCTAGTAGAATCTCCCCGGGCATGAGTGAGGCCCCATTCATCAGTGTCACAGAACCTGAGGCAACTGGCCATTCACCCTGCTCTGAAGGAGGCATCTTCACAAGGTCCAGCCACTTCTATTTATTCTGCTCGAGGAGCGATATCTCCGTCACACAGCAACACCGTCACGCGGCAACACCGTCACGCGGCAACACCGGCACGCGGCAACACCGTCACGCGGTAACACCGTCACGCAGCAACACCATCACGCGGCAACATTGTCATGCGGCAACACCATCATGCAGTAACACCGCCACGCAGTAACACACTAACACACTAACACAGACTCAGCACTGAACTCGTATTATCAGTGTCAGCGCATTCATAAAGGCAAAGGCAAAAAGAATAACGTTAATTTCTCAGATGGTTTAGTGCTTCATTAACAGGAAATTGCTAATCCAGCCTATTCCCTGCTGAACAGATCTGGAACGTGCACACCAGAGTTAAGCTCAGGTGTGTTCATTCGTCAAGCCTGAAATACAATACCATACGAACACAATGCAAATGTATCCGGGGCCATTAATCAGTGTCTCCAGCAGTGCTAAAGCAGTTGAATGTAGAGCGTACTCGAGGGAGGCCGCTCTCCCCAGAGCAGACGCAGCTCAGCCTGATGGAGCGTAGAGCCACACGCAGACGGGAAGAATGAGACGAACAGCTTCCATTCAGCGGTGCAGGAGACACTGTCGAACTCAAACTGTAACAATGTTACGGTTCCTTCTGTATTAGCTTTACTGAGATGTTCTTGCTTTAAACAATTGCAATGCAATAGTTCTGACTAAGATCAGTCTCACGAGACTGACGTGGGCTGACGTGGGCTGACGTGGGATGACGTGTGGACTGTTGTGGGCAGCATCGTTCAGGCACAGATTTCCAAACCAAGTAAATGGAACAAAATGAGAACATTTGTGGCTTGTGGCTACATTGTTGCTGTGTCCACCTGATCCTTGAAACTGCAAAGTGACTTTCAGAAAGATATTTCACGTTAAAATGGATATGGGGAAAAACACAATTTTCATTTTTGGATTATGAGATTCAACTTGTGAAGACTGCATTGCTGGATTATGAGATTGGTGAAACCTACATTTCTGGATTAGGGGAGGACCACGCAGAGATAAAGAATAAAAGGGACTTTCTCATTTTGAACACGGCTGCACGCGTCTGTGCTGTGCGTGTCTGTGCTGTACATGTCTGTGCTGTACTGTGCTGTATGCGTCTGTGCTGAGACACTACACAGCTTCACTGCTCCAAGCTGCGAGGAAACAGCAAAGACTAGAATAGACTTGTGATTACGGTGCTCGGCTGTAATGTTAGTTTGCTGCAGCGTTTTCAGTACCCGACACCTCCCTCTTGGCATTTCCTCTAGCGACAGCCAGACAGGACAGCAGACACCCAAACATGATCGTTACTAGGGTGAACAGACTCCATGTGTCCCTAAAAGTGACAACATTTGTTGACGGAGAGAGATCTCTGGGGACGCTGGGCGGGTGTGATCTGGATTTACAGAATGATCCCACTTTTGTGCAGAAACAACAAGATCCCATAAAAGGACTTTTCTTCCAGTTCTGTTTCAGAGAAGACAGTCCCACCTGGGCTGTGCAGGAGTATCGACTACACTTCACTTTCCTGTCTTCGGGGTGTGTACCTCCTGCAGAAGCCGATCTGAACTCCTAGTTTTTGCTTCTGCCAGGGCTTCTACTAGGGGAGCCGGAGCTGCAGAAGATTAAGATATCTCGTGCTCAGACTGGATCAATAGAAGTGTAAAGTCTATATCTTGTTGGGCATTTCAGCCGTCTAACCTGATACTGCAGTGATCACGTGGCTGTGGCGTATTGCCGAGTCTAAAGAATGCACGCTGCACATTAAGAAAAGGCCAAGAAATACTACTGAAATACCAGAGTCATTCAGCAGAAGGCCTTCTGAGGTTAAAATATGAACACAGGTGCTGAAAGGTGCAACCAGATTTTGTGGTGTGTTTTATTCCATACATATCACTGCTGCTGAAAAGCTCCACTGTGGGAGATCAATAAAGTACAGAAACAGCACTTTTACATAAGTCCTGACTCAACATCTCTGTCATAGAAAGTGTTCTATTACCAATGTCATCCTTACAGAAGCAACCTTCCTGAGACAACTGTACTGCTATGATCATAACGTTGCTAATGCCACAGTAAAAATCACCATTTTTCACAAACTAGTTTAGTTAAGTTGAGTTGATTGTATTCTGTCAAAGACCATGTACAAAAAGATTATTTTTCAATAAGAAGAGAAACCTCACACCAAAGACAAAGACAGCAAAGCTAAAATGCAGCAAAACCCACAATTTCAATTACATATATAATCACCCTGCCGACTCATACCCCTAGTCATGATAAAATATAGTGAAAAACATAAAAGTAAGGTTTGTGATCAGTGGAGAGCCTGTGATCAGTAGAGAATCTGTGATCAGCAGAGAACCTGTGATCACTGGAGATCAGTAGAGAACCTGTGATCAGTGGAGATCAGTAGAGATCAGTGGAGAGCCTGTAATCAGTGGAGATCAGTAGAGATCAGTGGAGAGCCTGTAATCAGTGGAGATCAGTAGAGATCGATGGAGAGCCTGTAATCAGTGGAGATCAGAAGAGATCAGTGGAGAGCCTGTAATCAGTGGAGATCAGTAGAGATCGGTGGAGAGCCTGTAACCAGTGGAGATCAGTAGAGATCAGTGGAGAGCCTGTAATAAGTGGAGATCAGAAGAGATCAGTGGCTGCTCTTACAGCAAAGCTGTGAAAGTCCTTTAAAGATGGTGGCTGCATTATGAATTATGATATACAAAATACAGCGAGATTAGAATGGTTCTGACTGCCTGAAAAATGAAACTGGTAGTTTATTTATGGAGAGTTTCACATGGATTAGCGCCAGTGATACCGCTTTCTCCCCTGTGACTAATGGGACACATAGTAAAAAGTCATCACCATAGTGAATGAGTTTCTAATACTGTATCATAGACTCTATCTATCTATCTATCTATCTATCTATCTATCTATCTATCTATCTATCTATCTATCTATCTATCTATCTATCCATCCATCCATCCATCCATCCATCCATCCATCCACCTTTTAAGTGCAGTTTGGGTTTTCTTCTCACTGTAGCAGATATTTTGAGGTTTTTCTCCACTATGCACATTAAAACATTAATTTCATGCAGTTTTGCTGATATAATAACATTCTTGCCACAAACCTCTCTGCCTGTCTGATCCTCTCTCTCTTCCTGTCTGATCCTCTCTCTCTCTGCCTGTCTGATCCTCTCTCTCTCTGCCTGTTTGATTCTCTCTCTCTGCCTGTCTGATTCTCTCTCTCTGCCTATCTGATTTAATCCCTCTCTGCCTGTCCGATCCTCTCTCTCTCTGCCTGTTTGATTCTCTCTCTCTGCCTATCTGATCTGATCTCTCTCTGCCTGTCTGATGCTCTCTCTCTCTGCCAGTTCGATCTGATCTCTCTCTGCCTGTAAGATCCTCTCTCTCTCTCTCTCTCTCTCTCTCTCTCTCTCTCTCTCTCTCTCTCTCTCTCTCTCTCTCTCTCTCTGCTTGTCTGATCTAATCTCTCTCTGCTTATCTCATCTGATCTCTCTCTGCCTGTCTGATCTAATCTCTCTGTGTCTGTCTTATCCGATCTGAATCGCCTTGTTGGTTCTTTTATTTATGGGATCTCATCATTTAGAATCCAGTGTGATCTGGATATTTGCATATCAGCTTGTATCATTTGTAACTTACTAGCTTGCAAACTAACCTCACAAGCTAACATACTGTTAGCACTTCTGTTATATCTGACACTATGATATATATATACATACATATACCCTAAATTAATTATATTATATAATTCCAAAGTCAGTCCAAGTGAGCAGAGGTGGGAGAGTTTCCCCTCCCTGTGGGCCTAGATTTACATTTAAAGATGTTTCTCTCAGACATGATTTTAAAGAGAATTTTATAATAAGTATATATTATTTATTCATAAGAAATGCAGTCTTGTACAGGTGTATGCATGTTGCCAGTAAGTGCCAACACAGAGAGGCTTCACTTTCCTTAGTACTGATGATGTATCTTAATGATATGTGAGTATAATCACATATCTTGTGACCTGTTTTGACCTGTTTGTTCTGTCTAAGTAGACATGTCGACACAAATATATTGGAATAGCAATATAACTATGAGAATGATGGGGAAATTTGAAAAAATATTAGGATGCAAAAATACATAATAAATAGCAGTCTTTGCTCTGGGTCTTTGTCCTATTTTGTTCATGTGTTATGTTTACGTTAAATGGGATTTTTCATATTGGCTAAATAATTCATAAGCATTGCATTGGTTTTGGTGAGAACTTTGTGATTAGTCAAGTCAAGTCAAGTCAAATTTATTTATATAGCACTTTTTACAACAGTAGATTACAACAGTAATCAGTAGATTAGTAACATTTGTGGGAATATCTCAAGCTAATTTCCAAGGTAAATAGACATTAAACATTGTTATATTCTGTTATATTGACATTACAATGATCCCAGCCACCTGATCAGACCAGCTAGCTAGCAAAATATCCTCCCGCTGTTTGAACTATGTTCTTCCATTTAGATGCATACACTGCTGGTACTCAGGGTTGCCAACTCTAACGCAATGAGCGTGAGACACACGCATTTGACCGTCTTCACACGCTCACACGCCACACATCCGATTTCTCACGCTGAAAAAAATCTAGTTTATTTATCTCTGATCTACATCTATGATTCAATGAGTTACTAATTCGCCAACCACTGGCGATCGATCGATCGCAATATAATACTTAATTTGTGTCCATCCCCCCCCCCCCCCCCCCCCCCCCCCATCAACAATTTATAATTGCCACCCCCCCCCTCCAAAAATTTACGAGTGCTGTATAAATGCCTGACTAACACACCACAGTTAAGCACATTATGTAGATAGTATATACTACACAGTATATAGTATGTAGAACATAATATGTGTTCAGTTCCCTGGTGACCATGCTAATGACAACCTGCCCAGCCAAACAAAGATGAGTGAATGTGGTAGCTTAGTCATTTTTCAGACATTTGGTTAAAAAGCCACTACCCAAGAATATTTTAGGGAAAAAGAGACAACAGTGCCTGCCTGACAACACCTGCTGACAAACACCTGCTGACAAACACTGCACAATGGCACATTTCTCATCGCATCCCACAGGATCTGACTAGGCCCTATTCAAAATGAAGTCCTTAACTTCAGTGCTGTGGTGAATACACAGGGATGTTCTGCCCTGTCTCTTGGTCCAAAGAGCATGGAAAAAGCACACTTAAAAGCACACAAACCCACATCCATCCAAACGCAGGAGCACACAAACCCACATCCATCCAAACGCAGGAGGGGTAGTGAGAGTGAAAGCGACGATACTCCTGAGGTCAAACTAAATTGGCACTCTCGCCTGAAAACAGATCATCTGAACATTTTTCCTTCTCTTTACAGAGTTGCCTAAGGCCAAATTTGACATGACCAGAAAGAAGAACCATCTAAGAGTGCTTGCTGTTGGATTGGCAGGAGGATTCAGTAGGGAAAAGGGTTTGATAGGGAGGGAATGGCAGACTCATCACTGTCTGAGTGGGTGTGAATGAAAGGTTCTCTCTCTTGGACCCTAACTGACACTGTGTGGGGGGTGGGCACTCTTCTTTTGGGAGGTGTCCCGTCCCTGTGATACGTGCAATCGGGTCTGGAGCAACCCCCCCATGGTCTGGAGCAACCCCCCCCATGGTCTGGAGCCCCCCCCCCCCCCCCATGGTCTAGAGCACCCCTGTGGTCTGGAGCACCCCGTGGTCTGGAGCACCTCTGGCTTCAAAGCAGTCCTGCTTGGCATTAGAAAAGCATCCAAAGAAATTCTGTAGCGTGCCAGTGTTTGCACAGCTACTGCCTGGGTTACAAGATGCTTAACTCAGCAGGTGGTGAATAGCAACACAAGTCTAAACTGCAGCCATGTCACTGCCAAACTGGACCTTACTCTGGAATACATGTAACTGCCAAACTAGACCTTTCTCTGGAATACATGGAAACTGCAGGATTTGAATATTTCAAGGTGGGACAACTGTAAACTGTCCTGTGCACAGGCACTGGGAGATTTCAGATGTGTGTGTGTGTGTGTGTGTGTGTGTGTGTGTGTGTGTATGGTTGCGATCACTCTTGCCCTTTGAGGCGCTCAAGCAGAACATGAACTCAGTTGCAGCACGACTGTGAAATTCTGTAATCATAATCAGATGTCACTTATGCTTCATCACTTGTACAAAACCAAAATGGCCGTATATTCCAGAGCACAGAGATGAAGCCCGGGGGGGGGGGCTAGGAAAACCTATTACACCTGCATAATTAATGACTAAAACAAACAGATGACAAACAACAATAGCAGATGAAACAACCTCGAGGAGTTCTGGGCCCAGCACGACGGTGCCGATCCACCTCCTCCCCCGTCTGCAAAGGTGTTGCCGTGTCCGAGCAGCAGACCCTGAACCTCACCCGGCCGCCCTGAACCCGGAGACGTGCGGGTACCAAAGAGAGGGGAGAGCTTGACGTACCTGGATGAGTGAGAGGTCCTCCAGATGCAGCCTGAATAGATGGTTTCTGCGAGGGAGAGATGGTGGGTCAAGAGAGAGAAGATAAACATGTTATTATCCTGACAACACAGAGTCTGACATGTGGCTGCACTACACTCTCTGATCTGGATGCGGTTCCCTGAATGATCACTTCTGTGAGCTGCTTCGTTTCAAGTGAATTCATGTGTTGCAATGATTTGAGAAAGAAACCACATTCACTTTTGGAACACTGGCAGGTTTCAGAACCGTACTGGCTCCATCCATCATCCATCTAGATATTCGCTCAGAGAAAGGTGGAGGTGGAGGTGCAGGGGACCACGACTGGAGGGGTGTTGGGGTTATGGCTGTAGGGAGGGGTGTAGGGGTTAGGGGTGTTGGGATGGGTGTAGGGTGGGGTATAGGGGTTAGGGGTGTAGGGAGGGGTGTAGGGGTTAGGGGTGTAAGTAGGGGTGTAGGGGTTAGGGGTGTAGTGGTTAGGGGTGTAAGTAGGAGTATAGGGGTTAGTGGTGTTGGGAGGGGTGTAGTGGTTAGGGGTGTAAGTAGGGGTGTATGGGGTTAGGGGTGTAGGTGGGATGTAGGTAGGGTGTAGGGGTTAGGGGTGTAAGTAGGGGTATAGGGGTTAGGGGTGTAGGTGGGGTGTAGGTAGGGTGTAGGGGTTAGGGTTGTAGTGGTTAGGGGTGTAAGTAGGGGTATAGGGGTTAAGGGTGTAGGTGGGGTGTAGGTAGGGGTGTAGGGTTTAGGGGTGTTTGGAGGGGTATAGGGGTTAAGGGCGTAGGTGGGGTGTAGGTAGGGGTGTAGGTTTAGGGGTGTTTGGAGGGGTATAGGGGTTAAGGGTGTAGGTGGGGTGTAGGTAGGGGTGTAGGGGTTAGGGGTGTAAGTAGGGGTATAGGGGTTAAGGGTGTAGGTAGGGGTGTAGGGGTTAGGGGTGTAAGTAGGGGTATAGGGGTTAAGGGTGTAGGTGGGGTGTAGGTAGGGGTGTAGGGTTTAGGGGAGTTTGGAGGGGTATAGGGGTTAAGGGAGTAGGTGGGGTGTAGGTAGGGGTGTAGTGGTTAGGGGTGTAAGTAGGGGTATAGGGGTTAAGGGTGTAGGTGGGGTGTAGGTAGGGGTGTAGTGGTTAGGGGTGTAAGTAGGGGTATAGGGGTTAAGGGTGTAGGTGGGGTGTAGGTAGGGGTGTAGGGGTTAGGGGTGTAAGTAGGGGTATAGGGGTTAGGGGTGTAGGTGGGGTGTAGGTAGGGGTGTAAGTAGGGGTATAGGGGTTAGGAGTGTAGGTGGGGTGTAGGTAGGGGTGTAGGGGTTAGGTGTGTAAGTAGGGGTATAGGGGTTAAGGGTGTAGGTGGGGTGTAGGTAGGGGTGTAGGGGTTACGGGTGTAGTGGTTAGGGGTGTAAGTAGGGGTATATGGGTTAGGGGTATTGGGAGGGGTGTAGGGGTTAGGGGTGTAAGTATGGGTATAGGGATTAGGGGTGTAGGTGGGGTGTAGGGGTTAGGGGTGTAGTGGTTAGGGGTGTAAGTAGGGGTATAGGGGTTAAGGGTGTAGGTGGGGTGTAGGTAGGGTGTAGGGGTTAGGGTTGTAGTGGTTAGGGGTGTAAGTAGGGGTATAGGGGTTAAGGGTGTAGGTGGGGTGTAGGTGGGGGTGTAGGGGTTAGGGGTGTAAGTAGGGGTATAGGGGTTAAGGGTGTAGGTGGGGTGTAGGTAGGGGTGTAGGTGGGGTGTAGGTAGGGTGTAGGGGTTAGGGGTATAAGTAGGGGTATAGGGGTTAAGGGTGTAGGTGGGGTGTAGGGGTTAAGGGTGTAGGTGGGTAGGGGTGTAAGTAGGGGTATAGGGGTTAAGGGTGTAGGTGGGGTGTAGGTAGGGTGTAGGGTTTAGGGGTGTAAGTAGGGGTATAGGGGTTAAGGGTGTAGGTGGGGTGTAGGTAGGGTGTAGGGGTTAGGGGTGTAGGGGTTAGGGGTGTAAGTAGGGGTATAGGGGTTAAGGGTGTAGGTGGGGTGTAGGTAGGGTGTAGGGTTTAGGGGTGTAAGTAGGGGTATAGGGGTTAAGGGTGTAGGTGGGGTGTAGGTAGGGTGTAGGGTTTAGGGGTGTAAGTAGGGGTATAGGGGTTAAGGGTGTAGGTGGGGTGTAGGGGTTAGGGGTGTAGGGTTTAGGGGTGTAAGTAGGGGTATAGGGGTTAAGGGTGTAGGTGGGGTGTAGGTAGGGTGTAGGGGTTAGGGGTGTAGGGTTTAGGGGTGTAAGTAGGGGTATAGGGGTTAAGGGTGTAGGTGGGTAGGTGGCCTGTGGAGTGAAGCAGAACTCCAGCCAAATGTGTGGTGATGTCACTGGTGTGTGTGTGTGTGTGTGTGTGTGTGTGTGTGTGTGTGTGTGTGTGTGTGTGTGTGTGTGTGTGTGTGTGTGTGTGTGTGTGTGTGTGTGTGTAAGAGCTAAGTGAGAAGCTGGATCACACCATGAGGTAGCATCTATGAAGAGTGTCCTGTAGCTCAGGCAGTTGTGACTTCAGTTCATTTACTAAATCACCACATGTATTGATTATCTACTAGTAATCAATACTGTTCCCACCAGAAGAGTCCATCAGCGCTGCTCTAACACCATGCTGCACATTATCTAAGGCAGTGCAGGGCATCTTTATAAAAATGTATTGGCAGCTAGTTGCCTGTTATTAGAGGACAGTAAAAATTCTGGTATGTGACCATCATATATTTATTTACAAATGCATTAATACAAACATGATAATAGTATATCACTGTGTTGAGACAGGTATATACTGGTTTGAAATACATGGGTCAGAGTATTGTGCGCAAGGCCAGAGTGTAGCTCCTGGGGCTTTGTGTGAGGCCAAGAGGAGAGTGCAGCATGTGAGGACACTGGACTACCTGAGGACACTGTACTACCTGAGGACACTGGACTACTTGAGGACAACAGGTACCTTGAGGACACTTGACTACTTGAGGATCCTGTACTACCTGAGGACACTGGACTACCCGAGGACACCGGACAACCTGAGGATCCTGTACTACCTGAGGACACTGTACTACCATAGGACACTGGACTACCTGAGGACACTGGACTACCCGAGGACCCTGTACTACCTGAGGATCCTGTACTACCTGAGGACACTGGACTACCTGAGGACACTGGACTACCTGAGGACACTGTACTACCTGAGGACACTGGACTACCTGAGGACACTGGACTACTTGAGGACAACAGGTACCTTGAGGACACTTGACTACTTGAGGATCCTGTACTACCTGAGGACACTGGACTACCCGAGGACACCGGACAACCTGAGGATCCTGTACTACCTGAGGACACTGTACTACCATAGGACACTGGACTACCTGAGGACACTGTACTACCCGAGGACCCTGTACTACCTGAAGATCCTGTACTACCTGAGGACACCAGGTACCTTGAGGACACTTGACTACTTGAGGATCCTGTACTACTTGAGGACACTGTACTACCTGAGGACACTGTACTACCTGAAGACACTGGACAACCTGAGGATCCTGTACTACCAGAGGACACTGTACTACCTGAGGATCCTGTACTACCTGAGGACAGTAGGTACCCTGTGGACACTGTACTACCCAAGGACTCTGGACTATGTGCTAGGGCCTCCTGCTGTGCTCTGCAGTAGAGAGCAGGGAACTGCTCTGTTGATCACTCAACACCAGCATGCAATAATCAGTTCTGCGGCAGGCATTAGCTTATCTATCGATTTGACGTTATTAATGGTATAGGACAAGCACAGAAGGTATGATGAAGATCCTGTCAAATTCTGCTCAGCAGATACGCAAGTTAAACAAAATGACACAGCGTTCCAAACAGGAGTAGAACGTGCTGCAAGGTGAACATCTGTCCATGGTAGCAGACATCACACAGTGGTTCTGGTGCTAGTTCTCACACCATAGCAACCAACACACACTCCACAGTCATCTATGAGACGCATTTGCTCCAAGATTTAACACCATACCTTTGTGTTTGGCCACTAAGGAATTGAATGTTAGTTACATGCAACCAAACTCCAGCTCTGCAATGCACTATATCTCTGTGTTTCAGCTGAATCACATGATCACGCACTGCAAATGACACAATTACACAGAATCTAAATGAGTAATAAAAAAGGAAACATACAAACTCCAGAGTGTCATAATAAAACACTTATGAAACCAGAGATGATGGAAGCTTGCACAATGCACAGTAACACTGCATCCTCTGCTGTTCGTTAACTCTGATCTCAACAAATAATGTCAAGGTTTCTGTGTTTACTCAGGCAGCCCCATGTCAGAACCTTCTCAGGACCTTCCCAGGAACCCGTTAGGTAGGGCGGTGTTCAGAGCGGAGGGACGGCTCGGCTCCCAGGACGCCCAGTTCAGCCAGCAGCCTCAGGCCTGGATGGACCTCCCTTTCCAGTTCAGCATCGATTCACATTCACCAGAAATCAATCACCCCACCAGGCAATTTATCCACACCAAGGATAACTTGCCTTTTTCCTTTGTGATAAATCAAATTAATGAGCATTTTGTCCATCTTTTATTTCCATTATAGATTTTACTATTGAAGCCAACAGGCAGGATTTAAAAAGAAAATAAGTTCTTGCAGCGTGCACCTTCACGCACCTGTCAGACTCTGCCTGCCATCTGTAGTCTGCATGTGAAATGCATCTGCAGATTTGCCGAGTCGGGCATTCCTACATTGGTGTTGCTGCCAAGGCTGGGTGGACCCAGCAACTGTGCGGCCTTGTTCAGATTCTCCCCGCGAGGGTCCTGCTGACTAACTGGGTTGTAGGAGGTCAACGAGTGAGTGTGGCATCCTGTTTCAGAAAAATAATCTCAGACTAGTCCGTTTAAGAGCTTGTTCTGACGGGGGCGGCACGGGGGCTTAGTGGGTTTTCTGCTTCATTTAAACCTCTTTCCTTGAGCTCTGTGATTGCTGTTATGGACTGAACTGCACCACTCTGAGGGAAACGCCGAACTTCAAGGACACGGCTCTGGCGTGGATTCAAAGCGAAAGCGTTGTATCGGGCTGCTGTGTGCGTCTGAGCTCCTGACTCTCATGTAGTGAAGCTGTAAGCAGTTTATGGTGCAGACTCAAAGTGAGGAGGAAACCTGGCCTAATAATGCTGAATTAGGTCTAAAGTGAAAGATTATTCCTTTTGCCCAGAGAAAATGTAATTCTCCTGGTTCTGGTGTGTGTGTGAGCGGACTGTTAACAGCTCTTCAGCTCAAACCTACAGTTGTCACTAAATAATTGCTTGGAGACTTTCCAGCTGCCAACACATTTCTTTCTTTTTCTCACAAGTGAGGAAGAGGAGAACAAGACAGTGGAACTCATCACGCTGCTTAATTAAGGGTGGACATGGGGAGGATGTCAGGGATCTCAAGTTTACCATTTCATTCCCACTCAATGAAGGTGTTAGACGGCTTCCCGAATGACGCGTGACTGAACACTCTCACTCTCAGCAGTGCAGTCAAGGACGTCAGAGCCAAGACCTTAATCATGTGACCTTACGCCTTACGGAACCCCCTGCAGGTGAGTGTAGCACTGTGACATTCACACCGTAGGAAATGCATCCAATATTGCAGTAAGTCTAATTAAATGTGTTATCTAGGAGACCGGTCTTCCCGCCCCCCTGTGACCTCCTAACTGAAGTTCACATGGTAGGAGAGAACTAGCTCATTACCTTGCACCCACAATCAGTTCGTTCTGGCCGGGGTCAAAGGTCAGCTGTGAATAGTCCACTGTGCCCTCTGCTCTGAAACGCCGAATCCATGGCTCGATTTCTACAACGAGAGGAGAGAGATGACATTACAGTGTGTTTGTGTGTGTGTGTGAAAGAGAGAGCAGACATATCATAGCTATGTCTCTGTCCCTGAGGACCCCTTCACATTACCCTAGTCCTGGCCCACACGCCTGTGTAGTGGGATGGCTAATACGCTAGCTGAGCTGCAGCTATGTTAATCCCATGGGAGCCTTGATTGAGCTGGGCTTTTGTCATTGACCTGTCTGATCTTTCTCCATTACTTATGCCCTTTGCCATGTGCCATTAGTAACATTAAGAAAACCCCAGAAGTCAATAGGGGGGGTGAGAAGGGGTGAAAGAGAAAGAGGGAGTGAGAGAGAGAAAAGAGAGAGGGAGAGAGAGGGGAGAGAGAGAGAGAGAGAGAGAGAGAGAGAGAGAGAGAGAGAGAGAGAGAGAGAGAGAGAGAGAGAGAGAGAGAGAGAGAGAGAGAGAGAGGGGCTTTGTATAAAAATTCTTTGGAAACATTTGATTACCATTTATAACAGTCTGTAACAGTGAGTCTCTGCTATCCACAAACAGCATTTGGAATGGGGATCACACAACAGACACACACTCCCACACCTACCCACATCCACACCCATACAGCACTTGAAGGTGGTAAATCATGTCAGGTTTCTATGGTTATTTCACTGATGAATCAGGTATTTGAAACAGACATTCTTCTTCAGTTTGAGGTTCAGTAGAGCCCGTTGTCCAGGAGACGTACACACCTGAGCAACAATGCTAAATCTACACAAAACAGGCCCTAATTCATGGACACTATTTTCTAATATGTCTCTAATGAACAGCATGTCAGATCTCACATTTGCTTTGATCAGAATCTCTAAGGCTAATTGAAGATGGCAAATTCATTTTAGAATCCATTAACACAGAATACACTGTTCTGACACACTGCTTGCCTGTCTACTGTCTTGAGAAATACCGGGACCCTATTTTTATAAAACTTTTAACAATCCATTTTGTTTAAATGGATGATGACACATTCTGGTGGCATTGACATTCCAGGATTATTCAGCAACTGGCATCATAAACCAAAGCAAGACTTTGCTGGCGCTGTTTACACTCGGGTGAGGGGTTTCAGGCAGAAAGGGATGTTGAGTAGAATATTTAGAGCAACGTGATGTGAAATCTCAAAGAGAAGAGACAGACAGCCAAGTTTGACCCATCTGGAAATCCTGCTCACTTCTCTAACTTCAGAAATGGTGCGATGTGGTACTGATGCTGGTGTGATGTGGTACTGACGCTTGTGTGATGTGGTACTGATGCTTGTGTGATGTGGTACTGACGCTTGTGTGATGTGGTACTGACGCTTGTGTGATGTGGTACTGATGCTGGTGTGATGTGGTACTGACGCTGGTGTGATGTGGTACTGATGCTGGTGTGATGTGGTACTGACGCTTGTGTGATGTGGTACTGACGCCGGTGTGATGTGGTACTGATGCTGGTGTGATGTGGTACTGACGCTTGTGTGATGAGGTACTGACGCTGGTGTGATGTGATACTGACGCTTGTGTGATGTGGTACTGATGCTGGTGTGATGTGATACTGACGCTTGTGTGATGTGGTACTGACGCTGGTGTGATGTGGTACTGACGCTTGTGTGATGTGGTACTGACGCTTGTGTGATATGGTACTGACGCTGGTGTGATGTGGTACTGACGCTGGTGTGATGTGGTACTGATGCTTGTGTGATGTGGTACTGATGCTGGTGTGATGTGGTACTGACGCTTGTGTGATGTGGTACTGACGCTGGTGTGATGTGGTACTGATGCTTGTGTGATGTGGTACTGACGCTGGTGTGATGTGGTACTGACGCTTGTGTGATGTGGTACTGATGCTGGTGTGATGTGGTACTGACGCTTGTGTGATGTGGTACTGACGCTTGTGTGATGTGGTACTGACGCTGGTGTGATGTGGTACTGACGCTGGTGTGATGTGGTACTGACGCTTGTGTGATGTGGTACTGACGCTGGTGTGATGTGGTACTGACGCTTGTGTGATGTGGTACTGACGCTGGTGTGATGTGGTACTGACGCTGGTGTGATGTGGTACTGATGCTGGTGTGATGTGGTACTGACGCTTGTGTGATGTGGTACTGATGCTGGTGTGATGTGGTACTGATGCTGGTGTGATGTGGTACTGATGCTGGTGTCGTACTGTGATAGTGCAGTGCTGATGGGGAGTGATGTATACTGACATGTTACTCAAAGCTACTTACCAGGATGATGTTTACCATTTCATCACACTCATATGTATGTGCAAAGGAGTAAACAAACAAAAAAAAACAACATTGCTTTTAATCGCATAACAAATTTCAAATGAAAACATGAAAACACCACCAAGGACAACAACGAACAACAAAATAGCAGCTGAATCTAGGGCAGTTGTATAACTCAAAGGAAAATTAATTAAACAAGCTTCAGCATTCTGTGACATTTCCTGTGACGTATCTAAAACAGCAGCTATTTCCAGAAGGCCCATGACATCAGCGAGTTCCCCAGTCCAGCGGGTTCCTCCAGAGAGACGGCAGCTCAACAGGGATGTATATTTACAGGAAAAACATTTTCTGAAGAGAAAGCATCTATCTAACCCCAACCCTAACCAAAGGTTAACTAGAGCAGGGGGTCACAGGGGTCATCAGGCCTTCCTCCATCTGGGTTCTAACCAGCAGAATCTAGCTGCACTGACACCAGCAATATGAACTCAGTGTCAATAGGTCCATGGGGCCTTTATGCACTAGAGCAAACACAAATATAACCTTCCTTATTATTCCTGTGGACCTCGTACTCCCTATATGTGAGGAACCCTAGAACAGGCAGAACGTTCTGGAGTGATAGCTTTCCTCCAGAATCCCTGAATATGGGCCTCTACCGTGGAGCTCTGCTGGGACCAGCAGGACTGTGCTTTCACATAGGAGCATCACTGCAGGGAGCTTCAGCCATGATGGAGCTGATGAAGGAGAAGACACGGCTTCGCTCAGAAGGGGGTCGGGCAGACGCGCCAGCACCTGCACGCAGCCATGTTCAAGGGCACTTTATCAGCGTGGGGCAAAAAAGAGGAACACTGTTAGCAGTGCGGGGTAAAAGAACCAGTGTGGGGTAAAAGAACCAGTGTGGGGTAAAAGAATATCTGCTGGTATTACACTTGGCTCATATTTCAAAGAGAAAGCAAACACAGAGAGTCTTTCTCTCAGTCTGAAATGTGCTTATTGTAGACAGATGTAAAACAAGAGGTTTGCTTTTCACGGACCTGGTTCAATGTGTAAGTAATTTAGAGTCTCGGCAAAACTACAGCAGGGCCTTCTCACGTTTCAGGACGCACAGGACAGCTCGGGCAGGACAACTCTGGCAGGACAACTCAGGCAGGACAGCTCGGGTAGGACAACTTGGGTAGGACAACTCAGGCAGGACAGCTCGGGCAGGGCAGCTCTTAGAGGCCCTCAGATGTGCTAGCTGAGTCTAGATGGGGAAGGGTGTGGGGTTTAGTCATGTGTTCCTGCTGAATCAAAGCCGAAGCTTTACATTTCTCACTTGGTGTGTTTGCCCTTTCATCCCACTGTAAATTCCCTTCAGAAACTGAAGCTTTAATAGTCTTTGAACCACAATTACACAGGGAGGGGTGCCTAGGGCAGACTAGCAAATCACCAAAGACAAACCACTGCAAACCTCGCCACAGTAAAAGTCCCCAGTCTGGGGAGGAATTTAAATGAAGCACGGTTTTTTAAATAAAAAGCCCCTTTCTGACACTCTTAAAAGAGGCTACAAAACTAGATATTGTCTTGAAGGAAGACTGTCAGCGATAGCAAAATGACTAAACACACTCCTTCTATTCGCACTATAAACTACATGTTGAGTTGTTCTCAGGATGTAAGTAGAAAAACGCTTCATAAACATTTAGGGCTACTTGTAGCAGTGGTCTATTTAAAGACACCATCAAAGGCATAAAAGCAGCACCCAGAGGGCCAGTTAAACTGACGCCATTGCACCAGTTAAACTGGTGTGTTTACAGTGTTTCAGTTAAACTGGTGTGTTTCCAGTATTCCTGACAGTTGTGATGTGCCACCCTCTGAAACCAACGCACCCTGAAGAGAGCCGTCAGCACACAACACATATAACACACCATCTGCGATGCACTGCTAACTTTGCATTCAGATTAGCCTTTGGCTAACAAATCTAGATGAACGCACATCGCCTTAACGCAACAAGCCATTAGCGCTCCAAAGACAGAAACGTCCATGGACACTGGCAGTGAGCGTGAAGCAGAGATGAAGATCAGATGTGAGTGTGATGAATGCACTCAAGGCAAATGCCCGCCTGGCCATGGAACGCACGCGAGGCGCTTGGAGTTTTCTTTATTTCAGATTTGCAGAGGTAACATCTTTAGAGACAGGCCTGCTCAGAGTACAGCGCTGAAGGCCAGAGGATGCATACAATGAGAAGGCAAAGGTTTATAACCCTGTCATCTTCAACAAAAGAGGCCTGTGTTTCTTTTGCTACTCCACAAAAAAGTGGGGAAAAAAACTGCAGCTTGAATATTAAGAAGACAGCGTACATCAGCCCACAATAACGAGGAACCACAGTGACAATCAAAATGTATGGTTAGCAATTTTTTATTTATTTCATTTTTTCAGAAGACCCTATCAACAACACACGTGGTGCCAATAAATGAAACAGTAACAGGTCAGTAGCAGATGAGGTGACTGACCACAGAGAGAAGGAGCCAGCAGCAGTGTGCTGCCTGCAACCTGGTCCAGCACACACATGTACCAGAAGGACACAGTGGAATATAAAACTGTAGTAGACCACAGTGGAATATAAAACTACAGCAGACCACAGTGGAATATAACACTGTAGTAGACCACAGTGGAATATTAAACTGTAGTAGACCACAGTGGAATATAAAACTACAGCAGACCACAGTGGAATAGTAAACTACAGCAGACCACAGTGGAATATAAAACTGTAGTAGACCACAGTGGAATATAAAACTACAGCAGACCACAGTGGAATATAACACTGTAGTAGACCACAGTGGAATATAAAACTACAGCAGACCACAGTGGAATAATAAACTGTAGTAGACCACAGTGGAATATTAAACTGTAGTAGACCACAGTGGAATATAAAACTGTAGTAGACCACAGTGGAATAATAAACTACAGCAGACCTCAGTGTAATATTAAACTACAGCAGGCCACATTTGAATATAAAACTGTAGTAGACCACAGTGGAATAATAAACTACAGCAGACCACAGTGG